>NC_133216.1:3577532-3825032 GCF_040436345.1 Pagrus major | reverse complement strand
ATGCCAGCCGTGTCCACTTTTAAATGTGTCCTGTGGATTGGTTCAGTGCGCTCCACAACAGGAAGTTAAGATGTTGATGCTGGAGTCTCTGGGAACAGAGGATGACGAGGCGTGACACACCCCCACAAGTCAAATCGACGTCATTTGAAATTGTTCCCGTGAGTTTAACAAAAATGAGTGCTCCCGTGGGTGAACTCAATCTCAGCTGGATGCGGGTGGAAGCGCTCGAGTTCAGCTTAGAAAGATGAGACGGCTCACATCTCATCTGAGTTTCCCACTAGGTTTGTTTTCTGAATTTTTAACAGCTACAGTTTCTCTCACTTCTTCAAGAACTACAGAGGTTTCAATAAACTGGTGGCAAAAAAAATCCTCTCCAAGATAACTGACATGACTTACTGTCTGCAGCTGTGCGAGCAGCTGTGTGACACTGTGCAAGACATTGACGTAGCCTCGTCTACATGACGTCACCCATAGTTTTCTAAAGAGCCATTGTGAAGCTCAGTGTGACGGCTCAAGCCGTCGCCATCTTGGTGGTGCCTGACTCCACTTACCTGCCAGCTAATCTAAAAATGGGCAAAGAGGTGGAGCGTGGGTGGAGCTAAAGTGGACTACATGAAGCGACAGGTAGCTCGACAGCTAGGCTAGCTGTCACTCAAAGCAGCCACGCCCTAAACCATGCATAACTTTAAGCCTTGGACTCGGCCCAGGACTCAGGGGGATCTATTGGCAGAAATGCTTTAGAGTGAGTCATTTACTGTATATCTACAGATGAGAGTCCTCCATTTTGCACGCCATGTTCCCACATTCGCCCACAATGGACCTACCAAACACTGGCTCCAGAGAGACCTTTCTCTTTATAAACGTTCGCAGCCACCGTCTCACCGGGTGAGATGAGGGATGATCGGCGTTGTCATGAGCAGGGAAATTTGCCATTGAGACCAAAACCAGTTTTGTGTACCAGACTGTAAACATGTTTATTTCTGTTGTATGGGGGATTTACTTGCTTTTGTTTCCAGCCTCAAGTGCCCATTTGAGGAACTGTTTTCTGTCACTTCCACATTGGCTTCATTTCTCAGCCAGAGAGTTGCCGCTTGACCTGACTTGACAGGGTGCTTTGAGCTAAATGCTAACATTAGCACGATGAAAATGCATGTTTTTGGGTTGAGAGATTTAACTAAAAACAAATAATTTCAACCTAATGATGACACCAGAGTAAAAGTCAGGGAATCACCAAAGAGCTGTGCGTTCTCTAACAAACCTTTAGAAACATTTAGATTTTAACTCAGTTTAGCTGAGAATCCCTGTTAAATCTTAATCTTAAAAGGCCTTAGAAAGAAATATAATTAAATATAAATATAAGTTTTAAATGTTACTACATAGTATATGTGTAACCAGCATCTTTGACTAGGAACATCTTCACAGTTGTTATAGATTTGGGGTTAAATTTAGTGAATAATTTTCTCCAGAGAATCTCCATTAGTTAATAGTATTTGGGATTACTGAAACATGTCCTTCCTCTCATTCTCAAGACGTTAGAGTTGTACTGAGCATGCTTCGTTGGCTGCTGCTGTGTAAATAAACATTATCAAAACAGCATGGACACCAGAACCGCAGCCTAATAAAGCCTCTCAGATTACACTCACCAGATGTTTAATAAACTGACTTCATGCAGCCAAAGAGCAACATCAGAATAAAAACAAGTTATGTAAGTTTAATTATTATTGGACCATCAAATCCAAGCAGTGCAACAGCAGAAGAAGAAATAGAGAGAGAATGTGACATGCAGATTTCTACATGGTTTCTGACAATATATCTCATGATTTTGGCAGGTTTCCCCGGTTCAGGGCGCCAAGAAACTCTCAGACGACTTTAACTTTCAATTCAAGGATGATAATACAAAGGAAAACGTTAGAGGAACGGCGTTTTTCAAGCGGACAGACAGACGGGCTGTCTGGCCGGAGCCTGTCATGAGGATGTAATGTTCCTTTTGCTTTTGACAGGAAGGCACAACATTGTGTACATTGTTAGAGAAGTGATCCATCAAGGAGGAGAGAAGGGCTCGTCCCACTCCGACCAATATGGAGCACGAAGAGGAAAACAGGAGGAGATATGGAAAGAATTTGTTTTGATGAGAGCGAGGACGCTGGCCATCAAACCACGAGTGGAGCTCATGCACATGGACCTGAACTGCAGTAACCTCAGCACTGACAGAGAGAAAGGAAAGGGAACGAGGCGAAAGGACAAGGAAAGGACAGGAGAGGAAACTAAAGAAAGGGAAGGAGGAGTGTTCCCAGGATGAGAGCAGTGACGGCAGGAATTCTTTCAACAGGGACAGGAAGCAGGGTGTGTGTGTGTGTGTGTGTGTGTGTGTGTGTGTGTGTGTGTGTGTGTGTGTGTGTGCCAAGGCCACATGGGAACTGCAGACTTGACAATCCCAGACTCTGATATGACATAACTTACAACGCACACACACATACACACACAAACATATTTACACAAAGGGACATAGCTGACCACTTAACATTCCCGAGCATTCGTCTGTCCCCATGTCCACGCTAATCCAGATAACATGTTTCTGTCCACCACGCCTAAATCCAGACATCCCCTGGATGTTGATTCATAGGACATCTCCCATTATTCAATCGTCTAACTGTCTAGCTGACGCTTTTGGCTGCCTCCAAGACTGCAGACAGAAATTTCAAGTACATTCATAATGATCAGGATGTCCCAAACAAGATCGGGGGCATAAAAGAGCAACTAAGTGCCTGTTCACTGACCCTGAACAAAGACTTCCCCAGTCAGCCTTCAGTTTCCTAGTAGATTTTGTGCCCAGTCACAGACAACATTGCAAAGTGAAAGAAAGGTTTATAGGGAACCAATCTCAACACAGATGGTGTCATTATTCTGTAGCCATTACATTGTGCAATCACCATTTACTTTATAATGTTAAGTAACACAGTAAACTTGTCTATTGCCAGTTTAAGGAAATGGTTCCTTCATTTTAGACTCCACAGTGCGTCCGTGCCCTCCACATTGCTGTTGGTCAGTGCATGAATGTGCACGCTCACCAAAGCAAAAGCACTGATTTTAGTGTGAAATTACATGATTGGAAACGACTGATCTGAGATGTACATTTACGAGAAATGAGATGAGGGCAAGGAACCTCGCAAACACCCACACATGCAGTCATACATCCAGACACAAACACTGAATTGTGCGAGGACTCGGCACAGCAGCACAGACTTATAGGACTACACTCATGCACACTCACACAGGCACCGCAAACATGTGGCTACCACAAAGGCCCCTGTCACATGTTGAGCAGATACATACCAACACAGTGATGTCAGTTTGTTCATCTCAACCTCAGGCTGCTGATCTATTCATCAGAAACTCTGCAGCTGAAGGACAAAGTGAACACAGTCCAGTCTTTTTTTTCTGTCAGAGTCTCTCGTGGTCGATAAACTCAGATTTCTCTCCAACAGCCAGAACTCATTTATTCTCTGGATCCTCTGGTGACATGTGTGAAAGTGCAACAACGCCAAACAAAACTGGGTTGTGTTCCAAAATATTCTTGCATGATTTGTGTAATATTGTTTATACACTAACAAATGAGAGTACAAGAAGGCAACAGTTGTGAGAAAAAAATCCTCTAAAGCAGAGGTACACGACCGAACAATAATAAAAATAAAATCCAACCATTTGCAAACAAACTGTGTTTCTGAGAGTAATATAATTAGATTCACAAAGTGTTGAACCTCGACCCATCCTTGCTCGTGAACAACTGAGCCTGTCGAGGATGCTCCTTTGTACGCAGTCATGATACTTTCCAATAAACCTGTTTACCTGTGGAATTTTCCAAACAGGTTTTTTGCAGCATTCCACAACTTCCACACTCTTCAGTTGCTCCTGTCCCAACGGGTTTAAACGTGCTGGCACCAGATCCAGGATAAACATATATTTACAAAAATCAATGAAGTTGATGAGGTTAAGCATTAAATATATTGTCTTTGTACTGTTTTCAATTGAGTATATTTCAAAAAAGCCTTGGCATATTATGTTTTACACAGTGTGCCGACTTTTTGGCGTCGGGGTTGTAAGAATTGTATCTTTATCTGACGATATCAGCTCAGTAACAGCTGACCCTGAAGTGTTTGTGCAGACCGTTCTGAGGTCATATCTACTATGCTATCACACTGACACATAACAATTACTGCAGACAAATGGACGAAAAAGAATATTAAATCAAGCTGGACTCTGGGTCCAATGAGATTGGAGTATTAGAAATCACAAGCTGGAAGAGAGACTGGGTTGGAAATTAATTTGCTGTACACCGCCAAGGAAGTTTGCTGAAGCACCTTCAATGTTTGTCCTGGTGCACCAGCTGAATCCTGGTTCGTATCGTATCGTATCGTATCGTATCGTATCGTATCGTATCGTATCGTATCGTATCGTATCGTATCGTTCACTTTCTCCAATGCTCAGTCCATATATATCATGACATAAATTTGTGGTTGATTTAAATATATGTATAACTGAAAAAAGCTGCGTTATAGATGAAACATTTTGTGTATTTCTCAGATGAGGATAATTCAATGGACCAGCTTCACTTCACAGTGTTGTGTCTTTGTTGGTAGTGACAATTTTGGTTACGTACATTTGGATTATAGCTTGTGCTACAACTAAATTATGATCGTATAACTCAGCATGTAACTCTCGACATGGCTTGTTTCCGTCAACTCAAACCATAAATCATGTCCTGTTTGATAGAAATTTAACCAATGTGGGTCACATGGTGTGTGAACAATGGAGTATTTCATTTATCAGATTCCTTCACACAATTATATCCCCAGTTTGAGTCTGTCAGACTGTCAGAAGTTCCTCACAGCTGTCTCACTAGCCTGGTGTTTTCTTCTCAGACTGGATAAAGGTTTTCTGTAATGTCATTTAAGAGGCTAATCTGGTTAGATGACACAGCACACAGCAGACATTTTTGAGGTCATCCTCAGTGACAACATGTCCTTCTGATATAACACAATGATGGAGTGTGCAGTATTTTATCTGCTGGGATGTTAGCTCCAGAACACACAGTTCCTTCTAGTCCAATAAACAGGATGGTGAAGCAGTTTAAAGAAACAATTCACCCAAAAATAAAAATTCATTCAGTATCTGCTCACGCTGATGGAAAGACAGGTGAAGTTTCAGAGTTTTACAGGGCTTGTTTAAATGTAAAAAAATAAAATAAATAAAATAAATAAAATAAATAAAATAAATAAAATGGCTCCATACCTCTTATCCACCATGATCCTAGTTTGTGGAAGCCCTGAGACCCCAGCTTGATTTGAAAAGACGTTATTTACACCCTCGATACACAGTTGCTTCAGACGGGGTGTACCCTAACGCTACAGTGAAGATTTCAGCTTGAATAATGACATAAATTATGTCCTATTAAATCAATTTGGGGTCTCGGGTCTTCCAGAGATGTGGATTATGCTGGACGAGCTACATAGAGTCAATTGATGTTTTTTTCAGTTGTTTTAAATAAATAAGTCTCCAGCTACTTCAGTTGCTGCAACGCTGTTTTGCTGTGAAGCTCCAGAAATGTTTTGTGAGCTACGAAACTTGACCCGACTTTCCATCAGCATGGGGATGAGTAGATAGTAACTAAATTTTCACTTTTGGGTGAACTTTTCCATTAAATACTATGAAGATGCACACTGCACAGACAACAGACAGACAACAACATCAGAGGTATTTTAGTGAACCTGTGAGTGGATTTTACCTCAGGTGGATGGTGCAGTTTCACAGAATTTGGAAAGCAAGTCTGGAAGTAATTTTCAAGTGAATACACAGATTTTGAACTTGACTTTCTCCCAACATAATGAGACAGAGACAGAGAGGGAATCAGTGGCAGGAATGTACAATCTTATCTGGAGCAGCTTATAACAGGCAACTCGCAGAGACAGACAGACAGACTCCCAGACTGGACAGTGTGGGCGTCAAACTATCACAGGAAAACATTGTGCTCACTTTTATTTTCTGTGTGACGCAGATAATGGCTTGAGCTGAGCTGTTGTTTAATGCCGTCTAATTGTTTTTGGGCAAAGAAGGTCTTTCATACTAATTGTCTGTCCTCTGTGTGGAATAAATCTCCATTATTCCTTTAACCTCAGTGTCCTCCTTTCTGTTAAGTCCTTTTTGCAGTATATTAACATCAATGAAGCAGTGATTCAAAGGATAATGAGACAGACAGAAACAAGCAGAGAGAGACACAACACATCTTTTGAATGGAGGCCGAAGGTTCAAACACGACGCCCCCACAACTGCAGGAACAGCACTGCAGCTGACAGGCCGTCAATCTCCAAATCCCAGCCCAAGTCATCCTCTAAGAGGATCAGATCTTCTATATATACACTCGCCACAGGTAGCTTCCCTGAACAGGGAGCTAAGCAGATTAACGATAAAAGATACAGTGAACTCACGACTCATCAGTGTTTCAGGGATCTCTGGGAAAACACAAGGAGGGACATTGTGAAGGAAAATACAAAGAATGGGCTGAGTGATATTTGTAAATCATTGAACCCTGTTTGCATCATGTTAGAAATATATAATAACATTAAACAGAATTTTCTTAAAGGTGCTGTTTGGTGATTGTATTCATTTATCAGACAGACAACTTTAGGGAGGAGACAGGAAATGAATGGACAGAGACGAGAAGGGACATGCAACAAATTTCCCAATCGCTCTTTCTGTTTTAATGCTTCTGAGTTGTCTGACAACCCTGATTCAAAAAAGTTGTGATGTGTATAAAAATACAATGCAATGCTTTGCAAATCATTTTCGACCTATTTTCAATTGAATACCTTCCAAAGACAGAAAGTTACGTTCCACTGGTCGACATTAAAGCTGCTTTTTGTAAGAAAAGTCTCATTTACGACTCATCAAATAATGAAGCACTGGGTTTCCCAACTAGTCAAAAACTGACGCTTTGGGATGGCGGCCGACCCGTCCATGACATATTTAATATGTTGTATGTGGTTGTACCTTAGTTTACTTGCTTAGTTTCATTTGATTGATGGATGTCTATGGGATATTGATTATGTTATTTGATCCCAGAGACACTCAAACAAGCCTAATATTACTGTTTGACAACATAAAAAAGGCATGTATTAGTTTCTGACTCTGGGAAAGTAGAAAAACCAGTAAAATTCCTCCAATATAGCCTACTGTGCTATCTATATACGTATGTTAGCCAGGCACAGCCATACTAGTTTGCAAATGGGCATCTGCTGGAGCAAATTAAACATGATTTTGCAGATCCATCTGTTTCCCAGGCTAATGCTATGTGATTTCTTTTGAATAACTAATTTAATGTGTTTTCACTTCCAGTCACTGAGCCTCCCCTGATACTGTGGATTCCCCCTGGGGATGCCCGACCCCTGGAAACATCTGCTGTATGGTTTTGGTTTTGAAAGGCACATCATGATTAAGTTTTACTCACTTACTTAAGAGCTCCAAACAAACCAACACATTAAAATCTGAAGACAAATCCACCAAAGTCACAGACGAAACATCTTAAAGTTCACTTCTTAACTTCTTCATTCCTGACAGTTTCTGCTTGCGTAATGTACACATGACAAAAGCTGCAGACATTGTTACACAGCAATTATCTACAGTGATGCTGTGCTGTCAAAAGTTTCCAGTCAAATCAAAAGTATTTCTCATGTGATTCACTTCCACAGAGCTGATAGTTGCACAGTACAGGAATCTACCCGGCTGGATTATGAATGTCTGCAGGATTTTTATCTATAAATGTGTCTCAGGGAACCACCGTGGGAGAGACAATGATTCATACAGTAGGTACAGTATGTCGTAAGACCCACCCACTCGACTGTGACCGCAGCTTGCATCACTCATTGTGCTCTGACTTGTAGGTGAGTTTTCAGGTATACACAAGTTGTAATGTACATCACATTACTGTGGTATCCAGAGCAGCATCTCCAGCACTAGTTCAGGTTCAGTTGAGGTTTGAAACAGGCACAGTGAGTGATGTTTATAACTGTATGTGGTACTATTAAAGGTATTATTTGATGTGGCCATCTTTAGCTGTTTGTCTTATATAATAAAACACATAACGATTCATCATGTCTCAAGGCACATGTCATCACAGAATACTCCCAGGATTGTGTCATTGAGTTAACATTCCCTCAACAGTCTGCACCGTCTCCAAGTTTGAACCCCATTAAGAACCTTTGATTCTGGAAAGGACTGCTCAGTTTGCAGCAACACAAAAACATCCAACAGTTTGTATATCCATGATGCGTAACAGCTGCTCTTCAGATCAAAAGAAGTGCAACATGCTGCTAGATAGTTAACAAACCTGCAGCTCAGTGTGTGTGTGTGTGTGTGTGATAGGAAGCCTTTGAGGTACTTGATGAATAGTTAGTCTTCCTGGTGCCAGTGTGTTGCAGGATGGGAGGGGAGCAGGAAGTGAGTCAGTAGAGGATCGTAGGCAACCAGGAAACAGGCTGCATGCTGCTGGGGTGCCGATCCAAATCCACAGAGGTCGAGTCAAGAGACGCACAGCTTGAATCACTGGAAACCTAAAGATAGCAGCAACACGCCTGCTTGTCTTGAATGAACAGATTAACTGAGAGAATCACTTTTGCTGCCTTACTCACCAGATGCCTAATTTTCTTTGAATGAAAGAAATGAAATAAAATACAGCTCGTCCAGCGTCATCCAAGTCCCTGGAAACCAAGAGATCACAAATTGATTTGAAAAGATGTTATTTACACCCTTGACGTGCAGTCGAGCTTGTGTACCCCAACCCTACTTTTTACAGCACTGATAACAAGTCACTGAATACACCATGCAGTCTTGGTACAACCTGTCAAATATCACAATAAAGAATTATTAGAAAATAAGAAAATGAAGGGACTTTCTTCTTCTTCTGGGTCAAAGGTCATTTCCAAATAAATCATGATTTCACTGGAGACAGACAGGATGACAGATTAACAACAGAACAAGGGAAAGAAAGTTTAAATAGTCACAGGAAAGAAAGGTCAGCTCAGTGACCACAGTCTCACCCCGCCGGAATGGTCCTGATCTACCAAACTCCACCCGTCTGGTTCTCTGAGTTGCTTAAAATAAGTATAAGAGTTTCCTTGCTAGATGTGTATTCAGAAAACAAAGAAAAACACACAGAATCCCACTCAAAATGCTTTTTTTTTTCTTTTTTAGCCTGCTATGATGACAGTTTTACATCTTTAGGTGCCTCTACTGCCAACAGACTGTAACAACATTACAAGATTACAAGTTTATAGCTACACTACTGCCATCGTGACGCTGAGATACTCATCACACACCAGAAAGGTAAAATGATAATAATCTTTATTTATAGAGCACTTCCATGTCAGAAAGTCCATGTTTCAAAGTGCTTCACAAAGGCAGTAAAATAAAACAGATAAGTCATAAAATCATCAGGTTTGTTAAACCTGTTAAAAGAAAACATTGAAAAACAAGAAGACAGTTAAAAAAACAAAAAAGGAAAGTCAAGTAAAATCAGGAAAGTATGTTTTGGAGAAATCACTGACTCAGTCGAGCTGATTTTGGGTAGACTGTTTCTGACAAAGAGAAAAGAAAATTGTTGTATGTGTAAAAGATGGACACATTGTTCTTCTTAGATTCTTACTGCAAGTAGGTCAAAAATGCAATGTTTGGTCTGAGATGACGCCAGACGACCGGTCATGTTTATTCATTTTGATTCAGCTTACAAAACAGCCTCACAACCACGGCAGATAGAAAACTGAATCAACTGAGGTAATAAAAATACAGAAAACAGTTTTAGCTGGTTGATCATGTATCAACTTTATTTAAATACTTTGACAACCTCACCTACAGTGTACAGTTAGAAAACTCCACTCCTCCAAAGACAGGATACTGGTCAAATTTACAGAGCAGGAAAAAAAAAACTAACTTATAAAACAACAAAGCCATGAAGGAAAGAACAAATCAACAATAAGTTTCACACTTCCTATAGCTGAAACTCAGCCTCCTAACAGGCTTTTTCATGACCTGGCAGGAGGGAGTTAAGGTGATTTTTTTTTGTTAGTTTGAATCTTTATACACAAAACCAAATAAAAAATACGTCTTTCTCGTCTTTTCACACTGTCACAGGCTGCCAACGTCCCACTAATCTTGTAGTAGTGAGTGATAATCACATATTCCTGGCATATAAAATGATTCAGTTCAAAAAATGTAAAGTGAGGAAGTATATTTACCCAAGTATAAAAAAATAAATTAAAATGATCAACATTTATACACAAGACGGTCTGTTGTACAATCTTAACCTTCTGGAAGTGAAAAACTTATATGAGCTCCTCGACAGTGACCCCACGTTTAAAGATTTTCAAACAAGCCGACCAATGACATCACTTGCTTATCCTCACCCTGATTCAGACACTGTACAAAATTCTGACGAACTGTTTACTCTGAGGGGAAGAAACTAAGAAGGGAGGTTCGGAAGAAAATATTTAAACATTTGAAACTGTTAATCCGTCCTCCGTTTCCACTATGCAGTGTGCACTTCTTAATTTTTAATCTGTGCAGTAGTGTAAACACCTATAATGCACAGATCACTGCAAGATTCATGCATTAACTGAATTTTAGGTCCAAGTCTAGTTTATGATTGTCACACTGTCACCAGCCACTGGAGCCAACAGCTGATAAGTTTATGCTGCGAGGCTGCAAAATATTCTGTTTTACCAAACAATCGCAGAAATCTGCAGTGTTGTCCTGTTAGTTCTCCTTTGATTCTTAACTGACAGTTAATAAAAACAAAACTAAAAGCTAAAGGCTTGATGAACTCGAACTGTCCTATTTTGATCAAGGTGAAAAAGGGCTTGGAACCTTTGAAATCAAGTTTTCAGCAGATGCTATGGCTCACCACCATCCAGCTAAAATCTGCTGCTTGAGAGGGACATGGGGGTCTGTTTTACATCTCTTCCACCTTAAAGAAGCTGTCATTTATAAACTAAAGGCTCTCCATTTGCAAAAACTGATAAAAAAAAAAAAGTGTTCATGTGAAAACTGACTAATGGGGGGAAAGGAACAATAGTGGACTAGTGGTTAGAGAGGCAGTACTGAGAGGTCACAGGTCATAAAGTTACCTGTTGTGGGTAAGAGCTAAATACATGAAATGAAACAGTATATGAACAGGTGGAGGAGCTACAGACATTAAAAACATTAATACAGCCCTCAGAGGACAAACTGACAGTGCAAAGAAGTAGAAAAATAAATACTAAAAAAAACAGAATATAGATTTACGTTTAGGTATTTGTTTCTGCGGACATGGTGACTCATAATGACAAAATGAATGCAATGGTTTGACAAAAATGAACAGTTTGTTAAAGGAGGTTAAAGAGGACAGTGATGCAAAGGCAGTGATAAAGAGGGGGATTTGTTTCTGATGGGCAACAGTGTTGAAGGAGTTCCCTCAGTGCTATGCATTTGATTACAAAAACACCACAAATAAGTAATATCTTGTTGGAAAAAATTTAGATGTCTCCCATCTTGTCATGTGTTGCCAAGAGCGTTGTCAACTTTGACTGCCCAAAAAAACAAACACGCAAACGGTTTAAAGATGAGGAGAAACTGTAGAAAAGCACTGAGCAGAGGAGCTGAAATGAAAAAAAGATGAAGCTAAAATGTTCATAGAAATGTGTTCTTGCTGCTGTCTGAATAACTGTTTTCATTAAGCATTGAGATGAAGAGAATACATTTATTTATACATCAATACGTCTGTTTAAAATAGAGCTTTAGAGATTTAACTTTAAACCCTTCCCATAACCCAAAAGTCTTTTATAGAATCTTAATCTGCAACAATGCGGTGTGTGTGTGTGTGTGTGTGTGTGTGTGTGTGTGTGTGTGTGAGTGAGAGAGAGAGAGAGAAATATGTCCTGTGACATCAGTTTGTTCACAAAAGTTTGTCTTCTTAACCAGTCTTGCAAGCAGTTGCCTCAGTGCGCTTTACTTTCTCTTCACTGATCTGCTCAGTGTCCAAAAATGTTATAACGAGCCAACAGCTGAGCTTTTGGTTAATGTTCGGGGGGTCACTGGCAGAAGGGGGAGGCTGTGGGGTCAAAGCCTTTGAAAACCTCCTTCAGCGAGGCGTTGTCCTGCTCTGTGGTTGCCTGCTCAGACTGCACCGGGCTGTTGCCTCCAAAGGGGCTACCCGTCCCACCTGGTTTGCCCGCCTGCTTCACAACACCAAACAGAGAGGAAACTGGTAGGTTGTGGACTCCAGCGGGCCCCTGATCCCCAGCAGCTCCAGGAGCACCCTGACCTCCAGCTGCGGCTGCTCCGGCTGCAGCTGGCCCTCCCTGAGCTGTTGAGTTAGGCGAGGGTGCAGGCTTGGGCCTGGGCCTGTTATAGCTGTTGTATCGATCAGTCCCCTGCTCTGAACTTTTCTCTGGCTCTGGTTGGTCCAACGCAGACTTCCGAACAAACAGGGGCTCCTTTGACTTGGGTTTAGTCGTTGTGGGCTCACTGGGCTTGGACTCTGTGCTGGCTGAGTTGGGGGAGTTGTTAGAGCCACTGCTGGTACCAGGGCTGCCTGGTTTGTTAGTCCGAGGGTCATACAGACTAATGCTGCTTAGGACGCTGGCTCCCCCTGGTGCCCCAGCTCCCACACCGCGTCCTGCCCCACCTGAGGAGAGCAGCCTGGGGTCGTAGGGTGCAATGGTAGGAGGAGAGGAGCTAGATGTTGTTGCTGGAGAGGTAGAGGAGGCAGGAGGAGGAGTGGGATCGGATGGTTGCTTCAATGCAGACTTCTGAGGCTGGAGACGGGGGTCTGTGGGGACTTTACGGGCAACACGGGGGTCTACCGGCTTTTCTGCAGGTGCAGGAGGCACGGGGGGAGGTGCGCCCAGCAGAGCCACAGGGGCCGCAGGGGGGGGTAAGAGAGGAGGGGAGGGAGTCTGGGACGGACTGGAGTTGACAGTCTTCAGGATACGAGACAGCAGCTCAAAGTCTGGGAGGGAGGAGGTGGAGGATGAGGGAGCAGGGGGGTCCGAGGAGGGAGGAGGCTGTACAGGGGGAGGCTGTGAGTGAGGGAGTGATGTGTTGTGTTGCTGCTGCTGCTGAGCACGAGACAGACGGGGGTCTATGGAGGATACAGAAGGGATGCCTGGTGGGAGTGGAAGGAGGTCCTGCTTGGGGATAGGGAGGGGAAGGAGATCTTCAGGCGACCAGGTGATGGCTTTGGAGAAGGCCGGCATGTGGAGAAGGATATCCTTCTTGATGTGGCTGAACTGTTGCAGCTGCGAGCGAGGGTCTCTCAGAGCCATACCCATGAGCGGGTCCAGAGGAATCGGCACCGGCTTGTCACGCAGAACTCGCTCTGTCTCCTCCTCATCCGCTGCTGGAGCTGTGAGTGGCGGGGGCTTGTAGACCAGAGGAGGCTCTGGTTTAGCAGCAGGGGGTGAGAGGGACGTTGATCCAGCTGATGCAGCAGCTGTAAGCCGGGCTAACCTGGGGTCTGCAGGCGGTCCAGAGGAAGATGGAGCAGGCATAGAGTGGGTGGAGTCGGAGAGTTGAGCTGACTCTGCAGCACGCGCCAGGCGTGGGTCCCGAGCCAAGCGGGGGTCCGCTGGCCGAGCCAGAGCGCCGGCCGGTGAGGCTTTCTGGAGGCGAGGGTCACTTGGAGGGCCATCAGATTTTTGAGGCACCTGTGTCTGTTGACGAAGCGTCTTCAAGATGGAGGTCACACTACCACCGCCATCTTCATCCTCACTGGAGTACCAGTTCCCTGAGTCACCTATGAAAGAACAACAGACGATGATGATTGGGTGTTAACTCCAGAATTCATATTTTGTCGATAACTTTTACACCAGATATGTATTTAATTAACCTTTAAGGATTTTTTAAAATGAGTCATATTTATATAAAATACTACACACCATGTGTGCTTTACATTAATGGGTACAAATATTCATCACGTCTGTATATGTGAAAGTTGTATACAGTCTTAATTTTTCGTGGCATCTTTTTTGTTTTTGAAGTCCTGCTCTATTTTGTTTCATCTTTATCTTTCACTCAATTACTTTTTCCCCCTCTGCTTGTGACTCTTGAACTCCCAAGTGCGGGAACAATTAAGTCGCGTCTTATTACCAAAGAATTTCTAACAGTTTAGAAACAAACAGTTGCAGATGATTTACCTTCAGTGTCTCTACTCTTCTCTGCTCCTCCCTCGGCCATCCTGCGAGCTCTTTCCTCTTCTTCCTGCTGCTTCTGTTGGATCCTCATGAACAGGACACGCTGCGCTGGAGGCAGAAAGTCAGGCACAGAAATCCCTCCCTGATTGGCTGATGCTCCATTAGCAGAGCCATCTTGGCCACCTGACTGATTACCAAATTTCCCTCCTCCTCTCTCGTCCATGCCAGCAAAACCCTGGTAGTTGTCACCTGAGAGGGAAAAGCAAGTGTACTCAGTACAGAAACTCTAACTTTGCAACAATCCCCTACTAACTACAACGTATTATTCTTTCAGTTCTTAATTATTTAGTTTAATCATTGAAATTCACTCTCACCTTCTTGCACCACTCCCTCCATCGCCATACCGTCCTGCTGATTGAAGAAGTTGTTGAAAAAGTTTCCTCCACCCTGAGGAGGACACGGAGGCATAGCACCCCCATGTGGAGGGCCGTCACCTGGTGCAAATCCTCCCATCATGGGCGGTCCACCAGGGCCCATGTTGGGGGGCCCCTGGTTCATCCCAAGGTTGGGGCCCATGTTCTGCATGTCGGGGGACATCATGCCCGGAGGGGCAGGGAACCGGGGTGGAGGGGCACCAGGGGCCCCTTGGGGTCCAGGAGATGAAGCCTGACCCTGGGTACCACTGGGAGTCTGGCTTCTGACAGAAGAAGAAGAGCAGGAGTTAAGATTCAGATCAGAGTGGATCTTAAAAGGTTGAAATCAGGAAGAGTTTAAAAAGTTAGCACTAAATTCACTTTTTTGAGTTACTCATTTTCTACAGATGTGAATATGAAACTATTAGTTTATCCTTCTCTTACCTGACGGCCAGTTTCTGAGCCAGCTGTCCAGTCGGCTGAACTTTAATCTCAAACAATGAGGGGATCTTCTTCCCTGCGCCACCTCCCCCTCCACCACAAGGGGGTGGAGGGCCCATGTGGGGAGGAGGAGGGCAGTTGGGATTTGGGGGCCCACCTTGGAAGGGATTTCCTTCAGGGCCAAGCACAGGGGGACCAACGCAGGGGTTGGGCCCAGGAACAGGCCCTGGTCCTGGGGGACCTTTACTGGGCATGGGCCCCTGGTTAGGTCCAGGAGGTCCCCCAAAGTCACCTGGTGGAGGTCCGCCAAAATCCCCAGCCCCTGTGTTGGCATCTATAGGAACAGGCCGAGGAGGGGTAGGGAGGAGGCCAACTCCAGGAGGAGGTTTGGGTAGAGGGTTGATGCCCTGCTTCTTCAGCTCCTCAACCTCCTTCTCATCCTCCGCTCCAGCTTCTGCATCTTCTGCCAGCATCTAGAAAACATGTCACAAAAATATCCAGTTAAGTTCATCTGAAACATTTTCTCAAGACATTTCCGTAATCAAACATCAAAAATGATAACTCTGACAATTTTTTCAACAACAAGATGTATAATTTGAAAAGTACTTCACCGTATATTAGATCATTAAAGACCCTGAATGTATGTACAACACTTCTGAAAAATGTTTTTCAGAATTGAATACAGTGTTTGAGGACCCTACCTTGTTGAGCAGCTCCTGTGTGTCATCATTGAGTGCTTCATGTGAGAACATGCACTCATCGTTATTGACACAGTTCCCTGTGGTGTGGAACAGCTTACAAGGGAATTCACGTAGCATGGGAGTCAAGGAGAAACATTCACATAGATGCTGGACAGAAAACTCCTCATTTGAATTCTGAGACTAATGCAAACTTATCACATTTTCAGTTAGGTGTAATTAGCTTAATGGAATTTTAAGAGATATACGAACAGGTATATATCAGTATACACTTGTACTTATAAAGAGTCTCTTTGTGTGGTCACTAGTGAAGGATATCATGCATGTAAGGACAGTGGTCAGCTCTGGCACAAAATCCAGTGATGTAGAACTTGCACAGCTCCTTCTTCTTGGGCAGCTCAATGTCGTGGCTGAAGTTGCAGTGGTCCCCCTGGAGAGGAAAAAAGGTCATAATGAAATGTGTGATTCTGACGGCTCATGACTGACAAATGTGAGAGAGTTGCTAAAGTAAAGAAGTGATACATCAAGAAAGGATAAAATAAACAACAAAATGTCAACTATTTTCCTTTGGGGTTTGTTTTTGTATTCTGTTGCCTAATATTAGATGTAGAATGTTGCCTTCGGGATTTTTTGGCAGCTTAAACACACTTTCACACAATCTTTTCATCTTGCTCCAGTTCACTGGGGCCAAAATTTCTTCAAAGTTCTCTTTGAGAGTCATTTCTTTCCAGTTTAACCACATATTAGGCCACAGTGGTCCCTGAGGTCATTAGGCCTTGCAGCTGTTTTAGGATGCTGACCAAAACTGGTTTGCAAACAACTTCAAATTCCAGGCTTTTTGGAGGAATCTGTATCGCATTTGAGTTACCAAAAACATTTCAAATCATTGAAATGTAGCCCAACTTTTGCAATAAAACTATACAAATCTAAAATTACAGTGGATTTTTAATGAGCATAGACAGCTCAGAAGAGCAACTGAACTGTATAAAGGAAAAAAGATCGTTTAAAACATGTAGCATTTAAAGGCTGTGTGATACAGTCCAAACTCTGTCAACATACAAATTTAAAGCAAAAGTAGTGAAAATTAGTGCCATCTTACCCAAGTGCATCTCCCCTCGATATAGTACTTGCAGATGGCCTTTCCTTTCTTATCCTGGTGCTTCTCATTCTGATTCCTTCTCCCGAGTCCTCCTCCATCGCCTCCTCCACCTCCGTCCTAAAATACATACACACAAACCAACACATTAACAAAAGGAGAGAGAAGAGTGTCAAGCAAAAAAAATAACAAAGAAGATTCATATCATTTTATTCCTCAAGTCTAATAAATATAAAGGAATTTGTCCACCCGACTGAGTGAAGCAGCCTTTGCTTATCTGCATTGATTATTTGCAAGAATACACTTTATTATTATCAGATTGGTTTCACAAAAGCCTTACCCCGTTGTCCATGTCGCCGTTGTTGTCGTCATCCATCCCCATGTCACCTCTTCCTCTGCCGCGGTTTCGACCTCTTCCTCCTCTGATCATACCACGCCCTCCTTTACCCCTCCCTCGCCCGCGGCCACCTTTTCCTCCTGGGGCAGAAACAGAAATTGAAGACAGGGGGACATTGAGTTAAATTCTGAGCAACAAAGAGAGTCAACACTGTCAGGTACTGGTATCAAAGTAAATGGTAAGTAGTAAGAAGTCCAAACTCACCTCTGCCTCTGTCTTTGCACTTCTTGTACTGATTGAGTTCTTTTGAGTAGTCATCGTAGTCATCATCCCCCATGTTGTCGTAGTCATCATCTCCATACTGTTATGACAGATTCAAGTGTCACTGACTTGAGGATTCACAAGTATTGTTTCATAACAGATATTCCATGTTTGTCTAACCCAGAATAAACACATACAAATGAGGAAATGACAGCTCAGAGAGTTTTTTGTTCACTGGAATTTTTCCATCTGAAATATGTTTGAATACACAAAATAAAGCAGGAGAATAACAACTTGTTTCATGTACTTTGACCAAAGTAAATGGACAAAGAATTCGAAACCCTCACCTCCATCTCTTCTCCATAGCCGTCTCCATCGTCATTGTCTCCTCCCATCTTTCCTCCTCCTCCTCCACCTCCACCTCGACCTCCTCTTCCTCTGCTTCCCCCTCTTCCTCTCCTCCCTCCCCTCATTCCTCCTCGACCTCTCTGGTTCTTCATACGACCTTTACCGCCTGCAGAGACACAAAGACCAAGTTGGTTATTGTATCTGTGGAATTTTTAATGTTAAGAAACGTTTGCAAATAAGTTCCTTTGTCTGTCCACAACTATGCAAACTATTCAGTAAAACAGCAAGCTCAAGATAATGAGTCTATTTTTCTACTTTAACAGCTTTAGCCTGACTGCCATGTACACACCTCTACCGCGGCCACCTCCTCCCTCCTTGGCTTTGCGGTACTGGTTGAGCTCCTTGGTGAAGTCGTCATATTCTTCGTCGCCCATCTCCTCTTCTTCCTCTCCTTCATAATTGTCCTCTTCATAGTCATCGTAGCCTCCGTAGCTCTGCTTGTCCATTTTCATATAGCTGCCTTTCTTTGAGCCACCGTAGCCCCCATGAGACTAGAGACAGGTAAACATATAAGGTGATTTTACTTTCCACAAAAATGAACAATATGATATTGTTTAAGTTCACCTGATGTGTCAGGACTGCTGATATATAGCACTTAAAAAATAATCTAATTAAGATGCATATGTAAAGATTCTTGAGACTTACAGGAGGGGGGTACTGTGGACTGTACTCTCTGTACTTCACCCTCTTCTCACTGGGACTGTAGTCAGAGTCATCGCTGAAGTCCGAGTGGTCATCATCAGAGGATGCATGACGCTGAGGGAGTGCAAAACAGAGAGATATATTCAGAAAAGAGTTGGTAGAGATACACTGACACACGGTCATTTTATAGATTAAGACAGATGGCTGCACATAACTAGATGGGTCTATTTCTGCTCCAGAGTTGTCAACGTTCATACTTTGTGTTTGGATTTGCGTTTCTTCTTCGACCTCCTCTTCTCCCTCTCTCGCTCCTTCTCTTTCTTCCTCTTTCTCTTGCGACGGTGGGCTCTCTCATCGTCCGAATTGCTGCTGCCGTGGCGCTCCCGGCTTCGCCGTCGCCGCTCCTCAGTCCCTTCCCCTGCTGCTTCACCTCCTCCGCCTGCTTCATCGCCCCCATCTCCAGCTCCTACTGCTGCGGACGTACCTCCACCCGTTTCTTCCTGCTCCACATCTCCCCCATCATCTTCCAATTCTCCCTCCTCCAGCTCTCCATCCTCCGGCCTGTATATGTAAAGAACGCACATGGAGAGAAGTTACATATCTCATCTTTTACTAGGCTGTGGGTCAGTCTGACAGCCTCAAGTTTTAGGACACAAATCTATAAATGATGAATGTATAACAAAATAAATAAAAAATTGACATTTAGTGGTTTGTTTCAGCTGTCGCAGATGAATCTCATGGAAAACAAGTACAGAGGCTTTGTAGGGTTGACTAAAATCTAACATCAGACGTCACTGTAAAAGGCGCATTATTTGCATTTGTCAAGGTGTTTACGAAAGCAATTTTCTTAAGAGGATTCAACAAACATTTTGCCATTTTAAATCTATCAAATCAATGAAAACGGTAGATGTGGTTTGATGGCGTTGCGACGTAGCATGGGACCATGGGAGTTGTTGTCTTCAATGTTGTACAACCACCCCTGCTGATGAAAATCTATTTGCTTTGACCTGATCAGAAATGTTCATGGACGAGGTAATGTAAGAAAGTTTCATTCCAGGTTTAGCCATGTTCGTAGACTTCCTTGCTCACTCTTTGACATAGCATCTGTTTCCCCACTCGTTATGGTGACAGGCGACCAAATGAAACGCACCGTTACCTTGAATAAAATTATGGATTTCTGAGTTTGTTGGAAACATTCGCGATAGCCACTCAACAAAATATATAGCAAAGGTCAAGTCAGTTTGAGACATTATAATGCAGACATGTTACATATCATATCTTTAACATAACTGCGACCCTGAGCCATAACTTGGGCTAAAAAATAGTTAGGATATAAATACTGTAAGAGCTAATGTGAGAAAATATCTTTTAACTTTTATTGTAAAGAAAGAAAATTAACTAGGTAAAAATGTGTGGCCTTGTGCCCACTTACAATGTGCGATTGTTAGCCCCTTTTGCTTTCTGTCATGAAGATTTCTGACACTAAACAGCAGTATCAGGCTATGTATTTTATATTTTAAGAGAGCACTGGTTTGACTATGTATTACTGGTGTAACACGGGCATAACATACACATTTGTGTTTTTTTAATGTGTGCCTGTGACTCTGCCAGGTGTATTTACACAGCTCCTCTATTTCTCACAGGTGTTAGCCTGTTTAATCTATTGGTGAATACATTTGGACAGATGCCTCTACTTCACATATAAGTGTACACAAAAATGAAACATGGAATCACTTAAAACTGACCTCTCAAGACATTAAGCAACTGTCAATGTCATCAGTCAAACAAGCTGCCATAGGAAAATAAGTCAAGTTATCTAATGGAGAGTACTATACAGTAAGTTCTGCACACGTCACTATTTCACATGCATAGTCAACTTCTCAAGACACAACATCATAAACACCTTTCTAGACAGATTTAACCACACCATATAAAACTCTGCACAAGTGTATATGGATTTTTTTTTGCTCCTGTTTTAAATGGTGAGAAAACAAAACTCCTCCAGCAAAAAAAAGTACTATTTGGGTTTTAGAGTTCAAACTCCTCAAACCCCTAAAATGCCCATAGCCTGGGGGGAAGGCAGAATTATTCATGTGCTGTTCCTGTCGTTCACTACCAGGGAGGACCCTCACATGAGCCAACATGAGCAAAACCATGAGATCCTAATTGACATGGATCACATGAAGGCCTCCTCCTGCAGCGACTGGTGGCTGAGGGGAGGGTTAGAGTGCAGGCAACACACAGTGAGGACAAGTGGAAGGGAGAACATGGCTTTGAAAAGCTCAACAGCAATGGAGAGAAAGGTAACACATCCTCTCTAGGGAAATCTCTTCAGCTGCCATTAATCCAAATTTCAAAAACACTGATGATAATGACATTAAAACTGATAATATTAGCCACTCTCAGAAGGCCAGTTTTATCCAAGCACAAGATCCCATCCAACTACTGACCATACACATTCCTGACATAGTTAGACTGGTCTTTGTTTGTCTGCCATTTTCACTGGCAACTATGTGATATGATTTATGGAAAGGGCAAGAGCAGGGGTGAACATTTAGTCAAGAGATGTATCTGAAGAGATGTAATATTTGACACTGCCTATTTGAATAATTCAATCCTGGCTCTCCCACAAAGGCCCACACCCAAAGTAGGCTGACAAGTACTGTCTGCAGGAGCCTGGGAGTGAGGCCAGAGGCCACTCCACTTTTCCATTGCCTTACAATGTTTGACTACTCAAAGACTGGTTTTGTCCTTCGAAGCGCATACAGTGTGAACTGAGACAAGGCAGGTGGGGAGTTTAGTCGACCTGCTGTGAAGCAAAATGTCAACTGCGCTCTACGTGTACCAAAACCCCACCACATCCTCAGCATGTCAGCTTCATGTGGGGAGAGCGGATAACCGGCCTTGATAATCTGAGCTGTGTCACGAATAAAGTGTTCATCAGATTCAGAAACTAGATTCCACCTAACAGCGCTCCCAGTGAATGCTACACATTAGTGGGTTTAAATCCCGTCAACAAAACAAAAACAGATTCTAAAAGTACACAACTTTGTAAAATCATTATTTCTGAACATAGTATCACAATGTGAGGTTAAAGACACTACAGAGACAGAAACTATCAGCACAATGCTCCAAGGGGTAAGTTTACCAAGTTATCTGGATAAATGTGCTAAATAAACCCCGGAGATATCTTCCTTCGTCAGTCCTTGTTCCAGATTTGAGGGAGCGCCAGGTTTTATGCAGCAAAGTTAACCAAATAATTAGGTAATCTAATTTAATATTTACACTGGGCCCTCGTATTACACACTGGAGCTGCTCCAAGGACAGAACCCTGTCATCTGGAGCACAACCCTGAATAAACAACAAAATTGGTCCTCATATTTGAGCTAATTTGATTTTGCTCTGACCAAAAGCCATAACAAAATCCCAAACTTGCTATACTCACCTTGAAAATAGTTTCTCAGTTTCTTTTACCATTTGTCCTCACTCAATCTATGCAAAGTAGCCTCAAAAGTATTAATATATACAGATTATGCACTGTTTTGGCAAATATTGGCTCAATGCAAAAGTTCAGTATCAGATACCAACAACTCTTTTTCTATTTTACTCAAACACAGCCTCAAATACTTTGCTAACCTCTCACAGGTCCTTTGTCCTGCACCAGCCATTGGCTTTCATACAACACCACAAACAGGGGTATCATCTCAGCAGCCAAGTCACTCCTCTACCTCACTACTGACATATGCCATGAAGCTGGCCCGTTACTCAAAACCTGTGTGACCGGGGCACACGGACCTGCAACAAGGAAAACTCCCCTAACACAGTGGAGGGCTCTATCTAACAGGGATTTGGCTGTATTATGGAAGCAGGTTGCTGTGGAAAGGGAGTGGCGGGGATTCACTATGGGCAGAAGCTGATGGCCTCGCTGGCCTGTCCATATTATACAAACATCACCTGCTGCCAACAATGTGCCAGCGAGGAGGACAACTTTCAGTACAAACTTCTCTCTCTCAGCCAAGAAATTAAGAGTTAACTCAAGAGTTAATGTAGTTTACCAACACAAACATATGCTTACTTATCTGTGAAGAGGAAAGACAGCTACTAACTTAAAAAGTTATTGATTAAACCCTACCAAGGTGTCAATATACTGCTGACAACCAAAACAGTAAAAACCAGGTCTGTCGTCCATGTAAACTCTGCCAATCAATCTTCCACAAATTTCCATCAACACTGTAGCCAGCTGATGCTCAAACTTCTCCACACACCTACTTAGCAGACAACTGTGCAAAGTTCAACAGAGAACAAGATTATTCTGGTCTATTAAAGATGGTTGAATTAAAGGATTTACCATGCATTATGGTACATTATTAGCTCAGCCGAGTCCATAAACTTCATTAAGTCTATAAGCAAAGGGGCATGATTAAAATGGGGAATACTTACTGTGAGAGGTTTTCTTCACATTTTGCACTCAAAACCATTGAAAAAGGTTTTTCGCTAACCTTTTTGGGACACTAGTGGGGTCTGTGAGTTTTGGATTTGGGGCCAAACTGGGTAACATACAGCAAATTTGCCAACTGGGGGGACTGTGGAAAAAGGGAGCTTTGTGTTTGACTTGAAACACTTCTGGGATGCTTTGCAGACGTTTTGCACATTTTGGGGGGGACTTTTGTGGATGTTTGGGGACGAGTCAGTGTGGGCACGACTGTGAATAATAAGTGTTATGTTAGACACAAATATCCATGACCGACAAAGCAGCACAAACGCGTTTTAAAAAAAGCTAGCAAATGTAACGGGGAACAACACGGATTAGTCGATAACTTTCAAAAAAACAATACTTTGAATATAGTTATCATTAAAAGACATGAGTGGAAGAAAAAGCAATCGTTAAAGTGTGCTCGGAAGTCAAAATAAGCGTTGTTCCCAGTGCTATTTAGGCAGAAAGACGATGACTTGAGTAGAAATGAAAAGTGCGTAGAGCACGACAAGTTGCTTCACGTTGGCAACACGATTAGCGTTAGCTACACTGGATTAAACGGATGATAAAATAGTTTAATAGCCCATACTGATCAAATAACATTCATCAATCTGGTCTGACAGTGTTAGTTACCGCTAAATTTAATTCGATAATGCAGCTATTGGGATTGCCAATGAATAGCAAATTACTATTAACAAAACCATTAGCCATTAGCCTAGCCTCCCTCTTGCCAACTGTGCTACTTGGTCACATTAGCCAACAAGCTAACACTGCTAAATTAGCCTGAAGGTAGGCCCGTCGTTAGCAAAAAGACAATTGTTTTGGACTTTTCGCATCAGTTGCATTACAATAATTATCACACCCACACAATTAATTGAATTAACGTAAATTAGTAAAAAACTGCTCTTCACAATGGGAACATAATTAACCGCGGCTTTATAACCGTTGAATTTGCTGAGAATGGCGGTGAAAGTATGATTGATCAGCTGTTTCGACCTCGTCTTTTTTTCTTCAGACAAGTTGGCTTGAGTCGATTGATCGTTGATTGTGACAACGTAACAAAAAATTAAGGGAAATAACGTTATCCCAGGTGATATTTGGCCTCCCAGTTGGCGTTGTCGTGTCAACATGGCGTTCTTTACCTCTGTACTCGTTTTCCAGAAAAGGCGAGTTTAATCCCACTGACAGAAAAAGAAAAAGAAACCCCGGGCTTTTTGTGTAAAAGCACAGGACAAATAAATAATTTCATTTAAATATGACTGTAGAATTACTCGACCTTTCGTCAGTCAGGAGACTGTTGTGTTCGTGGTTGGTAGTTGGGGAGTTTGGATGGACAGTCATGCTTTCCACAGCCATTTCCTCTAGCTAACGTTACGTTACATTGAGGTGCAAAAAAGTACAACTCGACACTGGAATCTACTGGCTTATGCGTCACTTCACTAGGATCTACTTGTTTTGATTATTAGGAAGAGTTTCTGTTCATAGTAGGCAATTCTCCACTACAGTTGTAAGAGAAATATGATGAAAGTGAGTCCTGACGTTCTCCGTCCTACTGTAGCGATGTGAAATGACGACTGGTGAACTTAAAATGGCCGACGGTCTTCTCCAAGGAGAAAGGGGGCGGGATTCTCCGAGAGTGACGTCACGACGAATAACGTTCCTGTACGCGTCTCACGGAAATTACCGAGCGGGGAAGGCGGAGGGTGAAACCAGCCCCCGAGTTTGACTCGCAGGTGCACTTGCAGACCAAATAGTGATTACAGCGTATTCGAGTAATTACAGCGTAATTAGGCATGATGTTCGTGTAAAATAAGTCAGTCTAATCTGAAAGCACACTTGAAGAGCATTTTATCCACCGTAAATGCGATCGCAACTTCTTTTGGTTGTGTGGTATTTGTAAGCAAAATAGGTAGACTGGTTAAGTTCAACTGGACTGAGCAAATGTCAGGTTCCCAGGCCAAATATTGCAGGAGGCTATGCAGAAATACAATATGTAAAGGTTTGCTGTCTGTAGATGAATTACGTGTTGTCTAAACCCAAAGTCCTTTTTGAATATGCACGGTATGTGTGCAAATTTAACTGAAAAATGAAACATCTACATACTAGATGTTGACACAGGCTCCCTCTACAAAGCATGCCCCCAAATGCAGGACATGCCTCTCCTGACTTTCTTTTTTATTTCACTTCCATTATTCATTCACTTAAACAATTAATCTAATTACCACAAACTCAGCTTAGGGCCATTTTTTTTTTCAAATGCATCAACTGCTCATCCGGTTGTTCGCACTGGATTCATCATCTGAAGGCAAACAATAAGCAGAGTCTTTAAAATGGCTGTAAAAATTGTTCATAAAGACTAAACTCAGGGATAAATTTACCCACGTGTCTGCCTTGACGCTCGTTGATGCTCAAAGCTACGAGATAAAGACAACACTTACGGAACAAAAGCTACGGGTTTACAGCTGACTTTAACATGATACTGCAGGGCTTAATGCAAAAAGCGACACATTATTTAGGCTTTCTATTGTTAATATTTAAATGAACACTGCAAACAAATAGGCAAACTTCAAAATTAACACGACGACTAATAAATGTGTGATATACGAACTTCAATCAACAAATCCGGAAATAAAAACGAAAGCATCCAAATAAATAAATTAAAAAAAACCCGATTAAATAAATATGCGAGAAAAGACGTCTATTGTTTCTTTCTGTGACGTCATCACCCTGCGCCCATTCAGCGGGACCGTCGCGGCCATTTGAAACATCTTACATCGCTAGCGCCATAAAAAAAGCCACTTTACGCCGTTTTAACCGTCTTTGCAGTGAACTGAAATGATCGATATGATCGAGAAAGAGGACCCGATCATCAGCGAGGAGGAGGCGGCACAGTATGACCGCCAGATCCGATTGTGGGGGCTAGATGCCCAAAAGAGGTCAGTTAGCTTAGTTAGCCTGCCAGGCTAATCGGTGCAGCGGAAGATGTGGGTTGTTGCACTGTTGCTGCACCGGTTTGACCAGAGTGTTTAATTTAACACGTTTTTTTAGATGTGCAAACAGTTGTGATTTGATTATTATCAGAGTGTGTCGTGTGGGGTGTATTCAATGACAATATTGATATCGATACTTGTATAGGTCGGTATCTTTTTTTAGTTTTTACCATGACGAAAGAGGAAGTTACAAGCAAGTTACTATACAATAACGTTAAACTTGTTGCTTTTAGATACACATTGAGGTCGTATATTATATTGGTTTACCTGTATGTTGTTGCTGAACGTGTCTCCACGTTTATCTGTAAAAGTATCTCTACTGCAAAGTCTTTTTTATTGAGATCTGTAATTCAAACAAAGGTTAATAAAATAATTAGCTACAAACATAATCCATACACTTGCATGACATGCAGTCTGCATTTTGTTTTACAGGTTGCGAGGGTCCCGTGTGCTCCTGGCAGGTTTAGGGGGTCTGGGGGCAGAAGTGGCCAAGAACCTGATCCTGGCTGGAGTTAAAGGACTCACTTTGCTGGATCATGAACAGGTACACACACTTAAACTGTGCACACGAAAACCATGCTCAGGGCCTCTCTTTCCTTTCCTCATCCGAGCACACTGTCACCTACAGAGTGGACTTTGGCTTCAGTTTAAGTCTAAAATTATTTGTTCTTAGTTATCAACTGCACATCTGTGTGATTTATTCATAACCCATAAATATATTGGCATAGTTGATGGCTTCATTACTTTGTACGTCCACTAGATGGTGCCTTTGGCAAAGTAATAGTCTTCAATGTTTTTAACTACATTTCACTAGTGAGGAAACAAACCGGCTGTTTTGCATTGCTTTGCATCGTGATAGCATTACAACAGCTTATTTCTGGGTTCATTGCATTCTGAAGTGAAATTTTGATCTATTGCCCTCTGCGGCTACGTGTGATTGCATAATTGATACGGCAACACAGAATTTGGAGAGAAATGTCCCCTAGATACACAGTGTAAATTATGTTTGGCTAAATCACATCCAGACAGTCTTATCTGCATGCTGTGTGTAAGGAACTCTAAAAAAACAAAAGAAAACCTCTTTACACGCAAAGCTGAGTCCTCTCCCTGCTTTACATTCCCCTTCTCTGCCTGTGCCAGGTGTCAGAGGAGTCATGTCGAGCTCAGTTCCTGGTCCCGGTGACAGCTCAGGGTCAGAATCGAGCCCAGGCCTCTTTGGAGCGAGCGCAGAACCTCAACCCGATGGTGGAGGTCCACGCTGACTCAACGAGAATCGAAGACAAACCAGATGACTTCTTTCTGCAATTTGACGCGGTGAGCGATCTAAAAGTTTATTCAAGACATCCTTGTTCAAATATACAAAAAAAAAAAAAAAGAATGTTGAGAGGGAAGCTGAATGATTTGACTTAAATTTACAGCAAATCTTGCTGTTTTTGAAATCAGACGTTGAAACATATTGAAGGAGCGATCCAATCTTCACACTTAAAGTATGTGAAAATGTTTGGTAGCGATATACTTTCTCTCATTCATGTTTAACACTGTTAAACTGTTTTTCCAGTTCTTGTTGACCACTGTCCAGATGTAGGTCACATGATGTCATTTGGAAGTCTTAATCTGGTTACCTTACAGTGTTTCCTCTCTGAGTGACAGAAGTCTGAGCGCTGACATTACCAGTCTGACCACTAGATGTTGCTTGTAGCCCATATCATAAATCCAAAGCTCACCTTGTTTTTTCTCTGTGAGGACCAAAGCACCTGCTTTAAGTTGAAGGAGCCCTGCAGTAATGGCACGAGCTCAGATTTATAGTTCAGTCATTAGTAAGGGATTTTTTTTGTTTTTATGTCTTTCTTCCGACTGGTTTTGTGACGTAATTTTCCTGTTAATTATGTAACAAGGACAGGTCTGTTTTTGCCTTATAAGGTCGTGTATGGTTCACGGCAGTATTGAGCGGGTGGAGGATGGCACTGTTTGTACTTTCATATGACCATTTTCTTGTTCATGCTTCTTAAATGTGAGGTTTTGCTGCTTTTCTTTGTCATTTATGAAGAGTCTTTGAGTTGGGACTGTTGGTTGCACTAAATAAGCGTGTGGAAGACACCACTTTGGACTAAATGATTAATTGATTAATTGTGAAAATAATGGCCAGAGCAATTGATGATGAAAATTACAATTGGTTGTGATCCTAAGCATTTAAAAGCATTTAAGCATTTAAACATTGACACATAAAACTGGTTGCACTGGGCGACAAAATCAAATATCACAATATTTTTGACCCAATACCTCTATATCGATATTTTGACAATATTCTAGGGAGACTGTTTCTACTCTGTCAAAACATTAACAAATGAGACTTTTGATAATCTTTAGTAATGTGGATGTAATGACTAGGTGGGTAAAAACAAGTATTAGAGCGAGTACAACAGTCTGGTTTACATCACTTTACTGCCACATCATGATATAACGATGTCCATCATCTAAGACCATATAAAGTCTCATATCACGATAAATATATAATATTGAAATATATTTCCCAACCCTGCTTACATCTATACTGGCTGAACAGTGGGACATATAGCAGTGTCATTGTCCTCCTGCACTGTTCAAAAACTGGGGGGTTGTGTAGAAGAAAGACTGTATTTTCTACACTGTTGACCTAATAAAGATGTAAACACCCTTAAACACTATTAAAGTTAACTGTAAGGGTGTTATTATTGTATTTCAAATCCAGTGTGCTTGAGTATACTGTGCTGTGAACATTAGATTTTATTGCATCATAACTCAAACTCTGGTTGCAAGACCTTCTTGGATTTTCTGATTGTATGACCTGAACTTTCAAGTTCACAAAGTTATTTTTCTTATATATCAGATAGTGTGAAGAAAAGATCAAGGTTTTGACTCCCTGTTGTTGAACTTTCATTCCCACTGGGTAAATTCCCGTGGTAACACAAGATGACGTCAAGTCAAATTTTATTCATACAGCTAAATCACAATTTCCCAACAGGGGCTTTAACAGTCCGAACAGCGTAGGACACCCTCTGTCCTTAGTTAGTACAATACACTATAACAAATACTCTGATTATATTTTTTTAAGACAGTAGATATGGTTAGTTTAGCAATAAAAGGATGATCATTTTCATCTTTTTATGTAAGATGATGTAAGTTGCTTGAGCATGTCGCATTTATTTCCACAGGCAGCTATACACATAGGCTGAAACTCATTTTCTCACTGCTGAAGGCAGGAATGTATTTGAACGCCATCAGAGGAAAAACAGAGATTTTTTTCCTCCCGTTGTGTCTGAATTGACGGCAGTCTTCCTCCCTCTGGGGGTGCCAAGTGAGGGTCAGGAGGAGGGAGAGTGATATGGGAGGAACACGGAGGAGGATGGAAGTAGGACAGAGTGAAGTGAGGACGGGATGAGCTAGATGTTAGTAGGACAGAGGGAGGGAGGGTGAGAGGCGGGACAATTTAAAAAGCCTGAGATAAATTTAAAAAATGGGAAAACAGAAGGGGGTCTCTTTATCTTCTCACTCTGCTGTAAACCACTCGTCGCTTTCATCTGCTTCCACGAACGTGTGTGTGTGGCTCAGCGGGAAGATGGAGGGTGATTAAAGTGGAGCGGCTACAGTGTGGTCACAGTTTTCATATGAAAGGCCTAATTACTGAGAGCTGAACACAATAGAAAACACAGACTGTCCATCTGGGTACTTGCAGAGTACAGCTAACTCGCTACTGATACTCTCAGTCGCTCCCTTTGTATAACACAGTACAATAGTTAATTTTTTCTGCAGTGGTTAATTTTAGATTCATGCAAGAAGGAAGAAAAAATACCACATAGTAGTAACATCATGAACAGCCAACAAATGTGCAACTTTTCCCGTTTTTCACACATTCAAAGCACCTGAAAACTTGTCCTCTATTCTTAGTATTCCTACATTTACATTTACATTTAGGGTATTTAGCATGATGTTTATTTTTTGTGATTACATTTGCAACATTAAATATAAAGTTAAAACAATGTTGTTATCAGGGCTGCTATGGTGTGGTTTGACGACATTTGATTGACAATGCTGTCTCCCTGGGAGCTCAAAAAACATGTCAATAACTGTCATTAGATTGAGATGGTAGATTGATATATGTCTGCACGATATGAGGAAAATATGCATTGTGTGACGAAATTGATGATGTCACTTGCTGCTTAAATAAACAAATATTGATGCGCCCATATTAGCTCCTCTCTCCCCTTTAGCCTTCATGCTAGCTGACCTTGCAGTCACCACCAAACTGATATCAATTAATCTGAGGGTAGCTGACATTCAGCTGCAGCTTCATCTGATTAGCCAAATGTTGTGAACACATGACCCGTGTATCCAGGACTCCATCTGATAGGTTAAATGTTTGCATGCAGAGTGTGAATACATGCAAAAAAAGTTATTTTCCTTCACATTTCAGCAGTCGTTTGTGATGTTTGTTGCACATGTCTATATCGCGATGATGATGGAAATACAATTTATAAGTCAAAACTACATTGAAATACCTGATGTCACCTTTCCCACTGGTTCACAAGTGAGAAGAGCACACACACAAATGTCTGATGAGAGACGACCAGTGTTGTTCTTATTTTGCTAATATGATGTTTATGTAGTATTGTGTGGCTCATAAAAATAGATAAAATAGGCTTTCCTTGATTGAGTTTCCTGTTTTCCTCCCATGACTTCCGATACTCTGATCACTCTGTGGGTCAAATAAGGCTTGTTAATCCTTGCCAGGAAGGAAAAAGATGAAGGTTAATGACCGATGTCTCCACCAGGCTGTAAAAGTAGCTCCTCTTTTGCACCTTTTTTAAGTTGTTGCACTTTGTGATAAAACGTTTTAAAGTTTCAAATATTTTGTTAAAGTTTCAGATATGGAGGCCCAACTCTGCAGTCTGTCATAGGTCTGTAGACGTATCCTCTTTGGTATCACTGGTACTAGACTCTGGTCTGTGTGCTGCTGTGTGGGACTCAGTGATGCCTGAGATGCAGCATCAGTCTTATCAGTGAGCTGAGGGTGTTTTGGGTGTGCTGGACTGGGTCAGCAGGATAAGGTGGACCCAGCCCACAGCACAGTTGTTTACAGTCAGGCATCAGCCCACCCTGGTTTGACCATGGTACACTGTGTACGAAGTCATGGTACAGAGTGGTACTCTCTCACTGTGTTGGCTGTGTCCATGTTTGGTCTTTACTCAGGGAGGTGAACTTTCCCCAGTTGCTGCTGTGTTTTGCTGCTACAGTAGGTGTGTCTCACTCTGTTTGGCAGATGACCAGATACTGATCACAGCTGCTTTGTTGTTCTAAGCATTGAGAGGGTGAAAACTCACTGATGATTTTTTTTTGTAAGGGAATTGCAGCCAAATTTCAGAAGTGAGATATGTCTGTGGGTCCCTTAGGGAGTAAACACAAGACGGCTATATCGTTTGTTATTTTCTGTTATTGCAAGCAGTTTTAGGGTTATGTTAATAGAAATGGAAATGAGCAAATAACCACACAAAAACAAAATGCCATGTGTATTAGAGGATGTGACGGTGATCAACAGATCAACACAGTGGGAGTTCAGTTTCATACATTTTGATTTCAGAGATAAACGGTGCTGAGAAGTGGAGAAAATTCTAATCTTACAGTACATATGCAACAGTACTTGTTTACAGGAAGTTGCTCATCTCTTCACATACGCTGGTGCAGCTGTAAAATATTTGCAGAAACAAATAAGACAAGATTTTTGCCAAACATAATGTCCTTTAACAATACATTGATGATATGGGGACAGAGAAAAGTGAAACAGATGCAGCAAATGTTTAAACTGCAAATATTAAGATGTGTCTCTGGAAGTGGGTTGAAGTCTGGCTTGTGATTTAAGGGCTACTTACTTCTGAAACTGGCAGCAAATTCAAAAGTTATTTTTTTCCCTCTGAGTCTGATTTAAATGTTGTAAAACTGCATTGAACGACATGCTCAGTAAGCTCTGAGGAAGAATTGCTTTATTGTCTTTAACTGTTGTTAACTGGTACTCCATAACGTCCAGGTTCTTGAAGTATTGGCGGCTGATCAGGACGACGCTCTGACCAGCCTTTCACCGGGCGTGTTTCTTCTCCCTCAGGTGTGTCTGACAGGCTGCTCCAGAGACCTGATGGTGCGGGTGGACCAGCTCTGTTCTCAGCGCAACATCAAAGTCTTCTGCGGGGATATCTACGGTTACTATGGTTACATGTTCTGCAACCTCGGGAAGGAGCACAACTACGTTGAGTAAGTGTGGGCAGTAGTTTAGAGTGTGTGTGTGTTAAACTGGAACGTTTTTGACTTTTGTAATTTCACACGAAAATGTCAAATATCACAGTGATGTTTGTCAGAAAATATCAGTATCAGTTCTCATTTTCTGCAGCATTGACACGCCGGTGTGATATTTAATGCTTCCTGCAGTCATTCAGCTGCTCTCTGCTGAAATTTCATGTTTCAATTCTAGTAGGTAACTAATGTACTGTATGTTTCTTACACAGCAGCACAAAACTTTTGTTTGTGAGCTTGATTGTTTCCTGATAATGTAGGAAATCTTTCTCTTCACTCTCTTTTTAGGGAGAAACCTAAACTGGTGAAACCAAGTGTAAATTCTAATGACGGTCCTGAAGCGAAGAAAGCCAAAGTGGACCCCAACGAAACCACCATGGTGAAAAAGGTAGGTTGACGAAGGATTTAATTCACGACTAAATATTTTTTCTACCAGTCAACCTGATATGAAGAACTGTCACATAAGAGCCTCATAGATGAAAATCAATAGTTTGAATGGTGAATAACATTTTTTAAAAGGTACCTCCAGTCTAAGTTTTAAGTCCAGAGGAGTGGATCACATTGAGAAAATCATACAAAACGGAAAAACACTTTAAATCATTTTTGAGGTCGGCGGTTAACCACTTGTTGACATTTGTTTAATCTGTCACTTATCAGACGGCCAGTTTCTGCGCTCTGAAGGAGGCTCTGGAGGTCGACTGGACGACTGAGAAGGCCAAAGCCGCTCTGAAGCGAACTCCAGTGGACTACTTCCTGCTTCACGGTACTTTGAGAGTCATTTCAATGAGCATTGTTTTTAAAGTAGAAAAGCTTTCGTGGCATCAGGTTCTAGATGGGAAAATAGTTTTTTCTTCTGTGATTTATGTCATTGCAAATTTAAAACCTGTGGTGTTTTTTTAATGGTTTTATTTGCATTTTAAACAATTAATTAATTATGTGAAAGTTTATACAGACTAATAGATAAAAAGTATGAGATGATAATCAGTAGCTGTAACCATAGAATGGTTAATTTTCTAGATTGTAAAATGTTTTCAAATTTGAAGTTTAAATTGTTTAAGTCTTTAGGTGATATTATTTAAACAACGATCAGTTACAGAGCAGATGCAGAGTATATGGAGATCTTCTGACATTTCTGTGTAGGAGGCAGGACAGACACAGAATTTTCCGTTCGATCAAATAAGACAAAGAATCCTGAAAGGTCTAAAAACGTTTAGAAATTTGAAACTGAAAATGCGTAGGAACTCTGCAGCGAGACTGAAACATATACCATGACCATGCAAAGTCGCTGCTTCTGATTTAGCTGGTGAGCTATCATTGCACGTGCACGGAAAATAATGTCCTTAAAGTTAGTTAAAATTCATTCCAGAGCAAAGGGCAACGAGTTGTTTCAACCTTTTGTGAATGGATGGTGGCGGGGTTTGAAAAGAAACTACAAAAACAAATCAAATTTAGTTCCATCTTAATTCAACCTGCACTTTGATTGAAAATATCGTTACACTGAGTTGCACCTGAGTAATCTGTGATCTCTGACCTGTGACCTGTTGAGGAACCATCAACCCAAAGGAACTTTTTGACCCTTTAAGTAAATGTGAAATACGCCTTCCTGTTTTTTTTAGGTTATTTACAGTGTCTGATGACCTTCCTTAAAGAGTTGTTATTGTCCCTCCTGTCACCTGGCCCTGCACCACACTGCATGCTAGTTTCCATCACAGGCTGTCCATGGCCAGTCATGTGCACTGAGCGTAGAATAGAGAACAGCCCGACACCTACTCCACATGACAACAAGCATAGGAACAGGAAATCACCACAAAACGGTTGCACACTGTTTTCTCTGTGTAAATGTAGTAAATAATGAAAATTCAATGACATTTAGGCAGCATGCAAAGGTCGTAAACACTGAACGGATCAATGCAGTTCTGCTGGATTATTAGAAAGTGAATCTAACAAAAAACAACAGTACATATCTACACCATGTTATAAGTTACAAAGATCTTCCCATGTTTATAAAGTTGTTAACTAACAGAAGTTAGAGGAAACGCACTGCAGATGGACACTGCTCCAAAGCAGAAAGGAAAGTCTTTATCCATCACGTCTGAGGACTTGGGAGGCATATTGCAAGCTGCAGGCTTTAACTCTCCACTGACCCCCCTGCCAAGAGAGAATCCGTTATATTTTATATATTTAGAGATGGCTGGGGAGGAAATTATACATATTTTTTATCAAAAAATATGAATCCTTTTGTAATCTGTCAAATGAGATAACTGCTCCATCAAAAAAAGATCAAGACCAGACCTTTGTCAGCCGTGTTCGTTCATGATGTGGTACAGATGGTTAATGACTAGAGGAGGGAGATTACTTACCTGGTTGTTCTTGATGACAGGGTTTAAGGTTTGACGATTTTAAAATAGATGTATTTTTTTAGAGAAGGCCAATGGCCAAAAAAAAAAAAACCCCAAAAAACAGAGGTGGCAGAAACTGAAATTATGTCTGGGAGGTCACCCACACATCCAGGTGCTGTCATGTGATGTACATTTGTTTACTAAACAGCAAATTTGCTTCTTAGTCGCTCATCATATGAACATTTCTGAACATCCCGTTTGTTTTATTTTAGGTTCATGGGTCACACCCTCTGTGACCTTTAGTCTAATGGCTCTCCACTCTGAAACCCACCTACCCTCTGCAGCCTCGCCCTGTTTGCTGCATTTCGGCTCATTTCTGAGTGGAAACACCGCCTAGTTGTTTTTTTAATTTGGTACATTTGAGACAGGAGGCAGTGTTATTATCCTGCGTTGTTTCTATAATTGGAGCCAGCGGTTGTTGTTTTTTTTGGGGCGACCGATGAGGAAGTGGCTCTTCCTCTGTTACGACTGCTTCCTGTCTCACTAGGAACAGTCAGCTAATCTGAACCGCATATGGATGTTATTCTCATTATCTAGATAATTCTCTTTTATTATATTGGCAGACTGATGAGATGAGCAGCAAGAGAAAATATGACCATGTACATAAATATTTGGACAAAGCAGAAACTGAGGAAGGTTCTTGTGAATTACAGAACATAATAAGAATAACAAAATCTACTGGAGGGGAAACACTACAAGTGAAAACATGTCTTTGTGGAAAGAAAACATTGTTCGTTTTAAACATTTGAAAATGTACTTTTTTATGCCAGCTGACTGATAAAAAGAGAGATCCAAAGTCCCCTCTGAAAAAATCTTTGACGCTAACATGTCATCAACATGTCATCAACATCATGCAAACGTGTGTTTTTTTAAAAATGAGATGACACGTGTGTAGTAACGTGTAGTACAAAAAATAATCTCTTGATGTAAGTAATCAACTGAAGAAGTTTCGTTGTGTTGTAACTCAGCCTACGACACTCCATCGCCCTGCCAGCTAAGGAAAATCAATTCATAGCCAGCTGCTCTCATTGACTCAAATTCAAACAGCCTGCAAACACTGGTTGACTGTATACTGTTGCTAACATCAGCTAGCTGCGAGCTAACATAGAGAGTGGCCTGTCATCATGTTATTCTGCATTTGTGTTTCATTGCATTGAGTGGTATAGTAAATAAATATCCTGTGTTTGAACTACTTACAGGAGGTCGCACACAATTCAGGGTTTCACAATTTAAATTTTAATCGAAACTTGATCGAAGTGAGACTTCAACTTCGACAATTGACATCAAATGCAGTATCGATGGTTTTACACACTCAGAGGGACTTCATGGTGCGTTCAGGTGGCGTCTTGTCTGTCCACCCTGGGATTTATGTCTATGCTTTGCTTTGACAAACAGTTAGATGTTCTCCTGCCAGCTCTGCCACATGAACTCTAACTGTACAGATGTTGCATTAATATATGGAAAACAAAATGTCTGTTGACCTTCATATGCAGGTTTCGACTTAAAGGGCCATCTTGAATATTTTTCCCCTCCACTTTAATCTATTACGCATCACTACTACTTGTGTAGGTTTAGAGATACTATCATTGTTCCATCCATGAGCACATTATTATAATCTGTTATGTAATTCTGTTTTGATTTCCTGCCATGCTGGTGCAGTGTGATGCCATTTCTCTTTAACTCTCTTTTAACAAAAGTTTGAATGATAAAGGGCAGAGCTGAGGTGTGAGAATGATTCATCGCCACGACATACAAGTGTGTGTTTGGTGTGCCACGCTGGTGGAAATGGCCGTGGGAGGATTTGACTTCCTCATGTGGTTTTAAGTTAATGGACGAACAGGAAACACGGGGGCGACGTGTTGATGTGTGCGTCTGTGTAGTTGTCAGTTGCTGTTAGAAATATTGCTCATGACCAAATAAAGAGCGATCTTCAGATTTTTAATTCTCGGTGAGTCCTCGAGCCAGCACAGGAAGGAGGTTTTTTTTTTTCTCACTCTAATGTTTCCTTACTGAACATGTGCAGATGTTTGTGAGAGTCTTTGCATGCATGAGTTTGTGTGTGCACGCTGTTAATTTGATGTGGGGAAGCGTAGGCCAAATCGGATGAAATGGTGCAACCACATACCGACTTCATCCTGTTTCAAAGGGAGCAGCAGTCAAGATGAGATGTTGTCTTTCCATGAGATGATAATTCACCGTGGAAGTCTCTTGACAGCGTGATGAAATTATAAATGGCAATAGTGCAATAGATTATACGGAAAATATTGCTTTTGAAAAACTTGTTCCAGCTTTATAACTGACGTTCATTTCCTTCCGTTTATGTTTCTCCTGCTCTCCTCCCTTCTCTCTTCTCTGCCTCCCTCTGTCTCCACAGTTCTGTTGAAGTTTCGTACAGACAAAGGCCGCGACCCTGACCCACAATCCTTTGCTGAAGACAGTCAGCTCCTGAAACAGATCCGTGATGACGTCCTCGAGGCCTTGGCAGTGAGCAGTGAGCTCCTGAGCGATGACTTCACGAGGTATAAAGCATCTTCACCTGTCATTGGACCTAAATTTTACACATTAGATATTGACAATTCACTCAATGAAGATTCATGTGCAATTCAAGTGAACTAACTGCTGGAATGTCTTGGAAGCAAGACAGCAAGACCGACCCACACAACAACAATTTCTGATGATGGAAATATAGACGAATCTAGTAACGGATTTGTTCTGCCATCTAGCGGCGCCGCCATTACTGCGGTGGCAAGTCGTAGTGATGCTGCCTGCTGACAGTGACCGCAGCATGTGTTGTAGTACTGTAAATGGATGGAGATCTGGACATTATTCAGATTTTTCATATCAGACATTGTTTACAACAATAACAGAACAGATAATGAAGGAATGGAGAAAAAAAACGTATTGTGTAGTTCAGCTGCTCCAACAATAAACATTCCTGATAAAAAGCTTGCCTGCAGATCTTTTTTTCTGTCTGCTTGCCACTTTTTCCTGGCCGAAATTCAAATTTTCCAGTTTCATATTTGAGATTTTTCATCCTATTGCAATGCAAAAAAGCCTGAATTCACAACCACACCGTGCAGCTCGAGCAGAGAGAAACAGAGAAAGACTGACAGTAATGAAGTCTGTGGAAGGGGGCGATGTGACTCTGATTAACCCAAACATCTGTGCGTCCACTGTCATAACACATAAATCAGCTGGCAAACTAACAAAGCTCCAGACGGACATTTTTTGCTTTAGTGACTCTGGAGCGAATCACTTTCTCAGTTTCTCAGTTACTTAACATCACACTTTCTATTTAGTCGCAGTGGGTCATGTTTCCTTGTACTGTTTGTCCTCAGCTACTGCTTCTCTGAGATGTCTCCGGTGTGCGCCGTCGTGGGAGGAGTTCTGGGACAGGAAGTCGTCAAGGTAAGCATGTACACAAACAGAGAAAGAAAGCATTTCAGACAAACTGTAAATGTAAATAATAAAATATGAACATCATTACTTCAAGAAATACATCAACTGTGATGTATGTTACAGTATTCACTGAGCTGTAGTAAACGATGAAGACGGGAGGGAGTCAGTCAGCTGACAGGTGGCTGCTCAGCTGGTTTCTGGGTCAGCGTCAGAAACACGGCAGCTTCTTCTCTGTGCAGAAGTGATTTTCACTGTGACCACAGAGAAACTCAGTGTGACGCTCTGGCAGCAAAAGGAGAAATGATTCATAGTCCTCCGGCTCAACAACATAATAAACTCATTGATATTACAACATAAAAGAACATAATGGGACCATTGGTGGGAAATCCAACGGAAGACATATGACTGAGCCCGTTACACTTACACATACAGTGTTCCCACAGATTCATGTTGAGCCTGACGGAGATTGGATTTTTGGTGATATTGGAGAGTAAATTAAAGTGGCAGATAATCCTTTCATACACAAACATTTTTGTCAATGATCTAAAAATAATTCATGTGGCCTGTAGCAGGATGTTTTACAGTTTAGCAATAAACGTTACCGTCAAAGATGGAGGGCTGAAAAATGTCATTCAGGGTTTCTCAAAGAGCAAGACGACGTCGTCAAATGTCTTGTTGTGTCCACAACCCAGAGATATTCAGTTTACTGTCATAGAGGAGGAAAGAAACCAGAAAACAGGAGCTGGAATCAGAGAATTAGACTTGTTTCTCTCAAAAACATTACTGAAATGATTATTTCTTCGAAAGGACTGTATTTATTTTGTGCTTTGTTTGCACAGAAATCAAATATAGATTGTGAATTGTGAATTTGTGTTACCCTGTCGCGTTGTTGTTACCATGGTTACAGCTTGCCTGTTTACCCTGATGAAAGACATGTAAAGTGTAGATACCCGTGAAAAGGCACCGACAACTAATCGATTAAATTGTTGCAACATTACAGAGGTCAAAGTTGAGGTAAATAAAACAGTACAGAACTCTGAACATCACTAAAAAAATACATCATAAGAAAAGCTAGGTATGAATATATAGAAACTGACTAATAAGATGCATCATTCTTTAAAGTTTGGTGAAAATCCAGTGACTCATGGACTTCTTACATTGACAAGAGTAACACATAATGAGTCTTTTACTATTTCATATGCCAGTTTTAGTTTGATGACTTTGTTTTTGTTATATTTCAGCAAAAAGACTTTATAATTATATTGAACTATAATTACTGAAGTCTTTCAATTAGATTTTGGTGTCCAGCTTGATTAAGTTAAATAATTTCCTCTGGTAGGATTCACAGTCGCAGTATGTTATCTAAGGTTGTTAGAACCATTAAGACTCATCTCACATATAAAAACAGCATCATTTTTTAATGCAGACTGTCTCACACACACATACAGAGAATGTTTTCTCAGCGTGACCTGAATAAGACTTCAGTTACATCACTGAGCAGTCTGAGCTGTGTGACCTCAGGCTGAGGGAAGCAGGAGTTCACATCAGGATAGTGTGTCTGCGTGAGTGTCTGTGTGTGTGTGTGTGTGTGTGTGTGTGTGTGTGTGTGTGTGTGTGTGTGTGTGTAGAGAGGGGTCTGACAGTTCACAATCAGTCTGCATTATATTGGCACAAGGCCAACCTGCTTTCTCCATGAAGATGATGAAACCCCCTGCAACTGGCCGACTGAAGCCTCTCCGGGTGAATCTGACTGATTTCACTCACCTGAACTGGGCTGAACCACTCAGAACTTTAAGTGTGACACAAGAGGCTGAATGAGTGTTTGTGTGGGTCTGTGTGTTGGAAATAAAATACTAAACTGGCGTTAAAGTAGTTTTTTCTGGTTGATTCTTTGAAACTCAGTCCTTTACAATTTTACCTTTAAAATGTTTCTGTGGCGTTAAAGAAGGTTACTTGAACATTTTCATCGTGTCGTATTATATTTTGCAGACTGACTTCCTTTTGTCTTTCTCTTCAGGCTCTCTCCCAAAGAGACCCTCCACACCGGAACTTCTTCTTCTTCGATGGTCGTAAAGGCAACGGCATGGTCGACTACTTTGGACCAAACTAAACACGTCACGCCTGTGCACACGACGGTTTTACACACAAAACAAGTCCAACAAACTTCTGTCTTTCTGTTAGTTTGTCAGATTATTTATATCAGTATTTGCTCCACGATTCATAAAATTAATCTGTTGTTCCAGTTTTGGTCTGGTCTCAAGTACGTTGTTGGGTTTTTTACATTTCCTAATAAAACATTGTTTAATAAAAGATTCTGCCTCAGGTGGTACTTTATGTTGTCTGATGTTTGTAGTCTAAAACTTTAGCCATAGTTATTATGCTGCATTCATGTGCTGCTGGGGACATTTTAAGATTCAGGTGCTGTTTTCTCTGAAAATTGAACCTTAACAACAAACATGAGTCAAAATCATAACAATCAAGTACTTTAATTCAGTCAAGACGTTAAGCACCACAGACCCTTGTGTCATGTACAACACTACAAACTAATGCCGTGTGGATAAGCACCCAAGAGCTTTATCATTTGTTGTCAGACACTTCGTGGTGGATAACAAGGAAATCTGTAAAGCATGAAGAGAAATTATAGGGAGTGCTGCACTTTTTCAAGAACAATAGTGAAGTATTGCAGTAAACAAGCAGATACCGCTCGAGGATAAGCAGACATGTTTCACTTTTCCTCTGATGTAAAGGTGCAACTTAGCTGATAGCTGATCCTGGTTTCAGTGGGTTTTTAGTTATATCTTTTATTTATTTATTGTTATTTATCCCTCCTTTTGTGCCATGGAAACAAAGACACCATTATAAACAAATACCTGAGCTGTTATAAAAGTCAATCATTAATTCATCACACACCTGTGAAACGGCACACATTCGATCACACACATGTATGAAACAACACTTATTATAACCTTTCATGCAAAAAAGACTCTTTAAAGTGACTTATTCAAAAGCTTCTTTAACCTGCAACACAACCACCTTCTCAATTATGAGAATTTCTCAGGACCTACAAAGACGGTTACAAACCGATGACGGGGAAGTCACGAGCCGGCAGCTTGTGAATGTGCCAACACAAAAATGAATGTGGCACAACAGATAAACACCGACCGCTGCTGTTGGTGAACATAATCGAATGTGCCAAGAGCAGACGATAAGGCAAGTATCAGCCTATACAGATGTTGAGCCAATGAACAGGTGCATCCTTAAATTTATGTGATGTTTAAAAATCTTCTGAAGGGGAATTTTAAAGGTTTAACTGGAAATATTTGAGTTTAAGTAATTAAATGAAGCTGAGAATCTCAGCTGTGAACAGACCAGTGTGATTTCTGTACAGTATGTCAGAGTTTAAATGAGGGAAAGACAGCAGATCATGAAGTTCAGCAGAGTATTTGACTGCATTATGACTGTATTTGGTAATAACTTCTCACAGCCAGGCAGTGACTCATCAAACCAAACATGGCTGTAGGGTGTGAGCGACACCGCGGCAGAATAATAAGGGCGGGGGCAGACATTCAAATGAACCTCGGGACAAACTCAAAGCATTTGCTATCTTCTTCCTCCCAAATATGGCAACAACAACAACAAAGCATCAGAGGGGAAAACCAGCTGTATGGTCTCGTGTCTGACCTCAGCCCCTGGCAGTGGTGGCTGGGTGAACCTGTTTAACCTGTCAGACCTGAGAAACCTGAGCAGCAGAGATGTGTCTGACTGCAGATGGAAAAAATGACACTTATTTTGATTCAGCTTAACAAGTGCTTAAAGCTGGGTGTTGCCTGCTGCAACGGGAGATACTGAAAAAGCATTGAAACAAAGAGAGTTTGTTTATTTAGTTTGTCAGTGAAATCCCCAAAACTACACAGTGCACCTTTAAACACTTCTCCCAGCTGAATTTATAATCACTAAGGGTTTTTTTCATTTCATTTCAAACAAGTTACTCTGTAAAAATAGTCTCTAAGGATGCTTCTGCACCTGCCTTGTTTGGTCCAGACATTCAGACCTTTATCTGCAGGTGCTCCCCCATCCACTCCTATCCTCTTGGAAAACAATTGAAAAATCTCTGCATTTAAATTAGTTTTTTTCCAGCTGACTCTATAAAGTCGTTAAACATAATCTATATATTATGATAAGATAATCCTTTATCAGTCCCACAACTGGGAATTTTTGCAATATTATGGTGGCAACTACATGAATATGTTCATTCATTAATCTTCATAGATGGAAGCTGAAGGCAACACGCTGATGCACACCAACAAACCTGCCGATGTGAAGTACAGGGAGACACAGCCCACGCAGGTGATGACGACAGGACGTAGGTATGTCATGTCAAGATGTTAAGTCTGCTCGTATAACTGCAGTGTGAAACTAAAACTCACCAGATTGAATGTACACAATGTCACAAAAACATGAAACTTGGTTTCGACTTTCAAGTGAGAAAGCACCCTAACTGACGACAGCATGTTTCACCGGAATCAAACATGTCAATATAATCCTAACCTCCATTTCACCAAGACAGCCTTCAATGTCCTCCCTACACTGGCTATATTATACGAGTCTTGACTGATATGGATGTAAACTGGAGCTTGACTGGTGCACAGAAGCATCCAACCACGAGGCAGTAATTCTAGTTTGAATTAATGAAGGATTTGGTCGATTCACTCACCGGGTTCATTGTAAGTTCAGCACAGAGAGAGATGGAATAAAAGAAATGATTTAAAAAAGAATGAGTGACAGGCCTGGTTGGAAATTAATACCCATAACCACGTACAGCATGAAGTAACAGGGTGGGTGTGTCTCTGAGTGTTTGTTGTGTTTACTGCCGAGCACCAAAACAAGTCTTGTAATGAAACCAGAGGAGTGATTAGGCGGCGCAGGGTGCCACTGCTCTTTTCCTGGGATTAAGAAAGGAGATTAATTATGGAACGTCCCTTTAAGCTCATTCTGCCCCTTTAATTAAACCTCAACTCTTATCTGCCGACACACACTCACTGCACTCCTCACACACTCTACATGCTGACTCTGCTGTACTGCATTTCTCTCTGCATCTTCTCTTTCGTCTCTCGTTTGTCCTTTAATTCTCTCACTCTCTCTCTCTCTCTCTCTCACACACACACACACACACACACACACAGTTAAATCTCAGCCCTGTGCCCCTGCTGTGTGGTCACTCTCTCTTGTTCGCCTCCACTTAGCAGCAAAGGCCAAGTGCCTGCTGTTGCAGCCAATCAGATCGCTGATTTTACTCTGCGGGCTGCACGATTGGCTCGTTCTGCAGAGGAGTTTAACAGAGGATATTTGGTCCCAATGCTGCCTGTTGACTCAGTAACAGACAAGTGTGTGTGTGTGTGTGTGTGTGTGTGTGTGTGTGTGTGTGTGTGTGTGTGTGTGTGTGTGTGTGTGTGTGTGTGTGTGAGTGTGTGTGTGTGTGTGTGTGGGCTCAACAGGAGGTCCGTCTCATTCCTGATAAAGTGATGAAATGTTTTATTGTGTAAAGATTAGTCAGACTGTAACTAACAATTATATTTAATATCAGTTAATCTGCCAGTTTTTCTTCATTCATTCATGTATCATTTTGTCTATAAAGTGGACAAAAATAGTGAAAAATGTCTCAAAGATAGACTGAAATGATTAATCAACCATCAAAAATGTATTTTATGTCTCGCGTGATCGATTAATCGGCTAAATGTTTGATTAACAGCTCTAAAGATTAAGGGGTGCAGTAATGATTCATGATAGTTTTGAAGAGAGATAACAGCTCATAATAACTTCTTTGTGGTCAGAAGCAGAAATCTTGACTTCTGATTTAAAATGGAGGTGTCAGTGGTCATTATCTACTCACCCCCACGCTCATGGAGAGTCAGGCGAAGCTCCTAGTCCACAAAACATTTCTGGAGCTTGAACTGGTCCTGTAAGGATGCTGACACTAGATGTTTTTTGTAGCATTTTCTGCCTTTACTTTGAGTGTCAGCATCCTTAAAGGGCCTCCTGCTGAATTGAGTAATGTACTTAGTTACATTCTTCAAAGTACATTACTCAAGTCAAGATCTGAGGCACTTGTACTTTTCTTGAGTATTTATATACTTCTACTCCGCTACATTTTAGAAGGACTGGTACTTTTTACTCCTCTGTATTTATTGAACAGCTTTATTTATTAGTTACTTTGCAGATCAAGGTTTTACACACAAAACACGTGATCATCATATGAAATATGCATTTTTCAGCATTAAGTACTCTCAATTGCCAGTAACACACTTGTAGCATTTCCCTCATATTGTTGTATCATGCATAAAAAAACAAGCCAACCAGACAATAAATAACAAAGAGTAATAATTGTTGATTGTTAACTGTAGGACTATTGGTCTATTGATACATTCCTGCTGTCTTACGCTCATGGGAACAACATGATGTGTGTCTGATTTGAAAACTTAATGTGTTTTGGTCTGTTATCAAGAATGTAATGGATGAGAGACTGTATCCACTGTGCAGTTCAGGGTTATTCAAGGCCTCTTTACAGCATCAAAACATGCTCTGGTGTATTTTGATGCAGGTCATGTAGCAGATTGTCATGTTGTCCATCATTGTAAACACTTGTGGTCTGCTGTGTGTGTGTGTGTGTGTGAGCAGCGAGGGTCTTGACCTCATGTCTGTTAATCCGTGGCGCTCTCCAGATGTGATAGAGACCACAGCGGTGTCTGTCCGTCCACTGTCACGCCAGAGGGCTGCTGCTCCGCCTCCCACCCCCCCAAGAGCCAACAACATCTGTAAACATCTGCTGCAACACATTCCAATAAATGTCTGCTGTCTTCACCCGTCCTGCCACAGTAACGTCATCCCAAAATGAGATTTCCACGGTGTGAAGCGGTGGCAGAAAACACACAAGCTCTGAACTCTGTCCCTCAGTGGTGGAGCGAATTACTGAACTGGATTGTGATGGTGCACAGAGTCCCTTCATGTCTCAGAGTACTCACATGTTCCTTCATGCACCTGCAGCCATGTGGCACTCATCAAAAATTCAATTTTTGTTGTGTTTTTTAGGGGATTAGTAGGGTTAGGATTAGGGTTAATGAGAGGTTTGACTTTGGTTGATTGGCAGGATTACAACACACAAATGCTTTATTTTATGTTTTATCCTGAGATTTCAAAAAGTTTTGCTTTTTTCTCAAAAGACATTGAACAAGTGTCTGTGTTACTTGACAAAAACAGACGAAAACCCATAGGATTGGATAACAAAAGTGCTGAAACTTCTGTTTTAACTAAAATAAGATATTTGTTCTTGTTATAATGTAATTTATTTAGTTTTACATTTATACAGTACACACAGTATCTCCTGTTCGACATGAAACACCAGACAAGTGATTATAGTTCTCCTTATCTTTATTGTATAAAAAAGAAAAAAAGTACAAAATTCATGTAGAAAGTTAACAATAGAAAAAAGTTGAAAAACAGCAAATACACACTGCATGTGAGGACACTGAGCATCGTTGTAGGAGGGAGGTGAGCCCTGAACCAGGAAGTGCACTCTCACAAGAAAAACAACTAGGAAGTGAGCGAGTGCACGCGCCGCGAGGCGATCACCTGCAGGCTGAATGACTGAAGGACTTAAACCTGTTAGCAATCCTATGTGATGACAGCAAACATGGCTAAGAGCACTGCTAGCAAACAGATCTAAATATAGTAATGTACAAGCAGTAAACGAGTGCTAGCGTGGTTTATTCTCTGCTTAGCATCATGTCAGCTGAACATCTGCAGGCTCTGGTATCAATATGACTTTATACATCAAGGCTTCAAAATGTTAAAAACAAGGTCCTACACTAAGAAACATACAAAACAGTGAAGCTAAGGCCAACTGAGAGTGGTTCAAAGTGTACGGCCAAACAAAACCGCCGCAGCCAATCACTTCCCTCCTGAACCTCTGAGTCATTTTAAAGTGAGACAGATCAATAAGGGCCATTTTTCAGTCGATGCTTCCTGATATAAAAGTTGAAATAAGTGGGAACTGTATGTTAACAGTACAAAAACCTATATTTTCAGCGTGTGTAACGCTGTCCAAACAGGCTGACCCAGCTGATTTTCAGTTCAGTCTGTTTGAGCCGTTAAACAAACTTTGAGTATTGCTAACAGTTTGAGATGCGTGATTTCATCTTTTTTTTGTGCTTTGAAGTTATAAAGGGAGAATTTTGGTACATTTCATTTCATCTTATATACACACTGAAAGCTAATACATCACTTTGAGTTTCTGGAGAAGTTTGGACATTCTGTAATCCACAATAACATCTTTGTTTGCCATGAATGTTGATGATAATAATCAAACAATTACTTTAAAGTATTGTACCGTTTCAAATGATTAATCAAGATTTTAAGGTTCCTAAAGCTGATAACATCTGAAATGAAGTGATGTGTCCACTTGCAGTGTGTATACTGACAGCTTTATCTCAATCTCTGTTTTAACAGTTACAACTCAAGAACAACTTAATTCATAGAGTTGATCAGGAATGTGAAAAAAATAAATAATACATTACATTAAAAAAATGAAACCAAAAAACAAGCTACAGACAGGCTACATTTCAAAATAAATTATACTCTTAATATGACAAATTAACATTTTCTCCCAAACTACAAAGAAAATAATAATCGCACAACCAAAAGGGTCTTTTTTTCTCTCTTTTTTTTTTTTTTTACAAACATGGTCAAATACTTTTCAATCAAAAGATCCAAATCATATATTTTTTCTTTAACTCAAATCCACTGGATTTAAATTCAAACTCCGCTCAGAAATACACAACGATCTCCCAAACACAGTGAACCTTCCTCGCTTTGATCAGCACTTTTTAAAGTCCATCAAACGGTTTCATATTAGTTAAATTCATCTTCTGAAATGTATTTACAAATCGATCAAGTAACTATAAACACTGTCGACACAGGCGGGTGAGACCCTCCAGCTCCCAACACTTCTGTATGGAGGAATGTACAGTGGCAGAATGTGTGTGTGCTCATCTGGGATTAAGCTGTTTGTGTCCTTAAATGACCTTAAACCACAGCTGAAGCTGAACCATTTGAATGGGATGCAAATGACACTTGAGTTTAGTGACTGCAAACAAAGCACTTAAAGAGCGTGGGTGTGTATCTCTGAATGTGTGTATAGCTGATTGTCCTGATGTCAAAGATTAGGCCTCAACAGAGCGCTGAGCAGAAAGGCACATATATCGTCTGATGAACTGAAGCAGATTGGGAGAGAGGTTCACTCTAGTGGAATAACACCCGACTTTTCCCTGCCATGCAAACACAATGTCCAGTTTCACAGTTTATAATGAAGAATGGGGGCACAGGAAGCAAAATAAAGAGACAACAGTGAGACGCACACATCAGACGAGGGTCAAATCGTGTCTGCTATAATTCTCTGAATTAGTTTTAAAGGCCCTGACACACCAGCATGATGCTTGGTCAAAACTAAGGTCTGTGGCCCTAGTTTTTGGCCGACTGTAGATGTTATATCGCTGGCGGAGCTGTGGGTGAGAGATATCGCTCTGATTGGCTGCTCAGCTGAGCAAATCAGTGCCTAAATTCCCTTTAGCCTGTTGCTGTATTATTTATTATTTCACCCATTTAGCGCAGTTTCTTCTTCCGCCTCTTGGCCAGAAAACGCAGCTTGAGCATAACAACAGTTTGTATATCTTCAGTCCTGAGTCTTTCCGGTTTCCCCTTTTTTAATGACGATTACAGACTACTGCCACCTGGAGGTATGGCCGGTTGTTTCCTCTCACGCAGGTGCAGAACGCCGTTGGGTGTAGTTTTTGCGGTGTGTTCAAGTGCAGCTTTTTGGCCGAGACACAGGTGATGTGAGGCAGCACAACAGAAATGTGGATAAAAAGATACGATAACCAGATAATCTTCCATAATCGAAGGGAAGAACTGATGAGATATCATCCATTTTGAGAAAAAAAAGACACATTTTAAAGTTAAATGAAATATCTTGAATGAAAATGGCATAAAACCCCTGTATTTCCCAAAAAAAAGAACAAAAATGTTTTTGCAGTGACATCTCAATCAGTAAACACAACCCATCGGTTTGACCCAGGTCTGCCACGTGCACACACACACATGCACACGCTGACTCACACACACGTGAGTCACCTCTGCTACATCGAGCCCCCGAGATGTTGACAAAGACAGAGAAAGAAAGTGGATTTTACAAAATATACAGGTAGGAAAGTGACCGTCAGTCCATCAGCTGCAGTCTGTACCAGCAGACTGACAGACAGACAGACCGTCAGGCAGACAGACAGGCAGGTCCCGGTTTCCACAGGTAACACCACCCTGATCCAGCCCACAGGTGGCGCCGCCACCTCCAGCTGTTGGTCTCATCTTCCAAAAACTCTTTGTTCAAGCAAACGTTTGATTTCAGGCCGCCTCAATCCATCAGTGCATCAACCAGTCGCTGTGCTTCTGTTCGCTTAGCGGCCGATTCCTGAATGTCAAAAGTCGCCATGGTAACCAGGTGCGACGGCGCTCTACGTGAGCCTGTACAGAGTGCTGAGAGTCTGGGTGATGAAGTTCAGGAGTCCTCGGCAGGCGTCTCTCCAGTCCTGCCAGTGGGGGGCAGCATGCTGTGAGACAGAGAGAGAGAGAGAGAGAGTACATTTACTCAAGTACTTTTACTCCACTACATTTATTACGTTTATTTGATCACTTCAGTTACTAGTGACTAGTGACGACCTGCTCCATCAGAGCCAAAGTAGCGCATTTTTATGTAGTTATTGCCAGAAAATTACTTTTGAAACTTAAGTGCATACATTTAACACAGATACTTGAAGTCTTTTACTCAAGTACTATTTATATGGGTGACTTTCACTTCTTCCAAAGTAATATTTTAACACTTTATCTTCATGTATGACTTTTGAGTTTGCTTTGCAATAATGATGGCTATAAAACACAGACACACTGGATTATTCAATGTCTGACCTTTTCAGACAGGCCTAGATGCTAAAAAATGCGCATTTATTGACAGAGTGACCTACAAACAGCTCGTACGACATAATAGACTTAATCTTTAACTTCATGCAAGTCAATGCGGTTCCCCATTGTCCTTGTTTACAGTGTTAAAAGGCACTGAAGTGAACCTTGATATCCACAAAGATACCGAATCCTGTAAATGTTTGATTGTTTGGGCTGCTGCAGCGTCTCTGAACAAATATTTTAAAAAGACCACTTGAAAACTAAATATTAAAAACCTGAAGTTGATTATTCAGTGTCTCTTAAAGACAGATGATTCGACAAGCAAAAGCATTAAATAAAATGTAGTATGATGTCATATTTGGGGAGCGAAAGAGAGACTACATGACTGAATGGAATTATAAAGACAATCAGCACAACTCATACAAGAGGATAAACAAGTGTGTCTATGTGTGTGTGTGTGTGTGTGTGTGTGTGTGTGTGTGTGTGTGTGTGTGTTCAGGATGCGACTCTGAACTGCCTGAACCTCACGTGCCTGTGGTTAACCCTCCCTCCATCCTTCCTTTACAATCTCCTTCCCTCCTTCCCCTGTTCCTTTTGTTCCAAACTGCCCGCTTAGAAAAAGTGTCTGACTGTGCTTTTGGGTCGTAAACAACACACACACACACACACACACACACACACACACACACACACACACACACACACACAGACACACACCATTCACACACATAATTTCCTCAATTTCCCCTGGAGAATAAAGTATCTGTCTGTTTTTCTTGTGCACACACACACACACACACAGCCGACAGACAGTTCAATGAGGGCAGCAACCCCAGAAACCTGCTACACATGTCTGCAGAGGGGATGTTACACCCTCAGAAAGTGTGTGTGTGTGTGTGTGCAATCCACGTCTGAGTCAGAGCCATGGGTGGGTGACGTCATCTTTGTTTGTGTGCAAGAGAGAGAGAGAGAAGTGGGGAGGTGTGTGTGTGTGTGCGTGCATGTGTGTGTGTGTGTGTGTGTGTGTGTGTGTGGAGAGCTGCTGCCAACTCCTCACGCGATCTAGAGTACAGAGGGAGGGAGGGAGGGAGGGGCGGGAGAGGGCGAGATAAAGAAATAACAATAAAGTGAAACAGACTGACAGCAGTGGAGAAAAATATGTCGATTAATCTGCGTGTTTACTGGTCACTGTTGTGTCTGAAAAATAGTGTCTAATAAAGTTTATTGAATCTTAATAGAGAATGATTTATATAAAGATCAACAATAAAAAAAAGAAAGAGAAAACGTTAAAAGAAGAAGAAAAAGTGAAATGAGAGGGAGAGAGGAAGGGGAAGAGAAAATCTGGCTCACAGCTGACATCGATTCACTCTGTCTAACACACACGCAAGTATTGATCTGCCTCCACACACACACACACACACACACACACACACACACGCACGTGTAATAACACTTGCATGCAAACTCACATGCTCATTCATGCAAGAACACAGTGGACTGATAAGAATCAATGTGACTGCTGTATTCAAGGACACAGAAACCACAGAACACACACAACCTCAGCTCAACTCAGGTGGACGGAAAAATGTCTCCACAACAACGTTCGCCCACATCTCTCCCGTCAACAGTTTGTTGTTTTTATCAGCTTTTTGACAGCCAACATCTCATTCACAACTTCAACTGATAAACATTTAAAATATGATTTTAGACTAGACCTGCAATGATCAGTCAGTCAAAAGAAAACTCATTGCCAACTTTGGTAACTGATGACTCTTTTCTGTAATTTTTCAAGCACAACTGTCAAACATTTGCCGGTTCCAGCTTCTTAAATGTGAGGATTTGCTGCTTTTCTTTGTCATTAATGAATAAATAAAGAGTCTTTGGGTTTTGGACTGTTGGTTTGGAAAAAAGAAGCAACTTGAAGACGTCACTTTGGGCTCTGGGACATTGGCATTAACACTTTTCATCTCTTGCTGATATATCTTACACTCGTGTTCGTGTAAGTGAGGAAGCAGAGATAACATCTAATATTGTGACTGAGGTGAAATGGTCGTAGCTGTGGCAAATTCTGCGCACGCAAACTAAAAAAGTCTCACACAACTGGGCAAAAAAACGCATGAAAAGTGCCACAAAGCTAAACATGCTGATATCCCATATCTGCTGAAAGGGTCTTTTTTATACTCATTCCTAAAAAAGTTCATTCCTTCAGTGTCTATATTAATCTATATAATATAGAGCTGCAACAATTAAACAATCAATCAATTAGATGCGAACAATGATATTAATTGCCAATGATTTTTACAACTGAATGATCGTCTTAAAACTCTGATTCCAGCTTCTTAAATATGAATATTTTCTGGTTTCTTTCCTCCTCTGTGACAGTAAACTGAATATATTTGGGTTGTGGATGTCAGCTTCAGCTTTGGGAAACACTGATCAACATTTTTCGCACATTTTCTGATATTTTATCGACCAAAAAGCAAAAAAATTAATCATGAAAATAATCAACAGATTAGTCGGCAATGAAAATAAGTTAGTTAGTTGCAGCAAAAATCTACATAATTCTCTTTCTTCTCTCTTCTCCCCTTAAAACTTACACAATTCAAACTAACTAACTTAAGTCATTATTAAACTATCAATAAATTACACCTCTAAGCCCCGCTCCTCCTCTTACCGCTCTGTGGAGAACTGTGGCGTTGAAGTCATCTCCGATGGCTCTCAGCTGGTTGGCCACTCTCCTGACCTCCAGCTCCTGCACTGCCTCTTCCCTGGGGGCTCTGTGATGTGGTGAAGCCCAGGATGGGTGCTCATTCTGGGGCAGCAGGTCAGGCAGAGGTCCCTGCCGGCTGCAGGCCTCCTGGAGCTCCTCTCTGTCCGAGTCTGCAGCAGGAAAGACAAAATAAATTCAACAATTAGGATATTAAAGGAGAAAAAAAAGCATTTCTCCCTCTCTGTCGTTTATTTTTCACCTTTGTTCTTCCTCATGTCTGACTCTCTGTCTGTGTTTCTCGTGAGAACAAACACTCATGTATGAAGAGACAGAGGCGCAGAGCCTCTGGTTATGCTTAATTGATTCTTAACAAGCAACGTACATTAATAGCCTCGTTACACACTCAGTAGACAGTTCAAGTCAGGGGAATCTCTGCACACATAGTAACACATGGGCAGGCTGTACAGGCCGGGCTGCCAAGCAACAGAGACCTGTTTAGCGAGCAAACACACCAGAACACACCCAAAACACACTCACGATATCACACTTCCAAGAAATCCCCCGTGAGACGTCACTGACAGTCAGTGTGACTTTACAGGTATCTTGCGGTAATATATAGAGAATTATTTCCTTAAAGGTTCAATATTTTGCTTTCAAATGTGTGCAAATGTGTGTTTTTGCTTGCATAAAGTGGAAAAAATCACACAGAAAGAACAGGAAGAGATGAAGTGAGTTTTCATGAGATACAAGAAATGTGTACGTTTAAACTTCTGTCTTGACCTTTGACCTTAAAAATATATAAAAAATATATTTACTGCACTTGCCAATGGGCTTGTTTAGTCTCTGGCACAAACACAAATATTTCTTAAGGAGCCTGACGGTCTGACTTATTTTCCTCTTCATGGAACTTGGGAGAATAATCTCTTAATCTGCTTAATAAGTCTGGTATGGAGAGGTACTGTATGTGTGTGTGTGTGTTTGTGTTTACAGGCTTTGTGTTTGTTGTTTCTCACAGACAGATACCTGCGACGTCTGTCTGGTCTCATTAGCGTGATAAACAGACCTAAAACTTCTAGAGATTATGATTTTTTGGAAGCTTCTGATTCTTCTGATTAAATCATTTTATGGCTGTTTCAGAAACAGTATTTGTTTGTTTACTGTTTATTTATGCTTTCTAGCCTGCTTATTTAGTTATTTTTCTTTGCTCAAATTTGTTTCTTCAATAACAATGTAGAAGATTGTACGCATCATAACTGCATGAAATCCAGAGTGCTGACACAAATTGAAAAGTACGACCCAAATCTAATTGACTGGCACAGTGATCTTGTTATTTCTCTTGTTTGTTTATCCTAAATTACACTGCATTAAATCTGAATTTCTGTCTCCGTCACATAGAAACAAGCGCCCCTGGCAACCACAGCATCTGCTTTGCTCAGAGGATTACAACTGATCCTTTAAAGATGCAGGTGACCAGACAGAGACGGAGAGAGAGAGACGGAGAAAGAAAGAAAGGAGAGAGCGCTAGAAAAAAAAAAAACAAGTGGAAAACCCTGGCTTGTTGCCAAGGTAACTCTAAGGCAGCGCTCCTGGAGAAGTTTAAGTGTGATTGGCCGACAGAGCGCGGGGCCGAGCTGTGATAGGGTGGACGGGAGGGAAGGGGGCGGGGCCGGGGATGAACCTGTCTGTGTGATACGCTGACAGCCTGACAAGGTGACAGAGAGATCCACTGACCAGTCGCATGAGGGAGGCAGGAGAGACGGTAAAGATCACAACAGACTAAAGCAGATACACGAACATGGTGGGACTGAAATCCCCCAAACTTCTGTTGTTCCTCCACCAACAGCCCAACAAACAGACTGATTCACTGACAGACTGACCAAACACATAACTGGAAATTATTATTTATCAAACATCTCACCGTGTTAGTATTTTGTGAATGTACCAATAGTCAACACTACAGTATTGTCACAATATCGTCAACAAGGTATTTGGTCAGAAGTATCCTGATGTTTCATTTTGTAGCACAGTCCTAATATTTGTGAAGTGCTTCGGAGAAGATTTCAAAGCACTGACCTATAAATCCGATGCTGTGATGTAGCTTTAAAAACAGCGTGATATTATTTTACGGCCCCACCGCCCAGCCCTAATTACAACTGACTGTGTGACTGTCTGACAGCGTGACATGCCAGCAGGTTTACAGATAATCTTGATTAAGTGACAACTTTACACCGGTTATCCACATCGTGTGCCTAATACCTGACTGAATGACTCACTAATAAACTAATTAGCTAATTACAGTATCTCACTGACTGTTTATTCTTTCACGTGAGCTTCCACAAAGTGTTTGCTCAACCTTAAGCTTCAACTAGTGATTATGTTCACTGTTGATTAATCTGGAAATTATTTTCTCGATTAATCAATTGTTGTTTGGTCAATGAAATGTCAAAAAATGGTGCAAAATGTCAATCTGTGTTTCCCTAATCCCAAGATGACGTCGTCAAATGTTTTGTTTTGTTCACAACCCAAAGATATTCAGTTTACTGTCACAGAGGAGGAAAGAAACCAGAAAATATTCACATTTAAGAAGTAGTAGAAGAAGAAAATGTATTGATTGTCAAAATATTTGGCAATTAATTAAATAGTTGCGGTACTAGCAACAACCACATAAATGTACAAATAAAAATGTTGTGGTATCAATCCATGAAATAACTCTTTGCTACCAACATAATTTGAATACCTGCTCTGAAAAACAGCTTTAACCCACGACGGAAAGAAAAACATTGTCAAAAACACAGGGCTCAAAAAAATAAATAAAAACAAACAAAAATGATCAAAATTGCTGTTAAATAGTGAGATCAATGAAGGATCGTTCAATGTTTGTTTGATTAACTTTTTGACGCACACCTTATTTTTCATCTCTTTCATGTTCCTGTGAACAGAACAGTGAAACTGTTTCTGACTGTTTCTCTGCCTTACTGGTTAATTGACTCATTGATTAGGAGACTTGTGGATTAGTGTCTGACTAATTGATTAACCAGGCTGCTGGGTAGATAACTGAATAATTGACCCACTTACTAACTGGATAACAAACAGATTCCCTGTTGGACTGATAAGCCTGATTAAAAAACTTTCAGTCTGACAAACTGGCTTTTCTCAATCTGACCCTTTAACTAACAAACTTAACGACCTCACTAATAAACGGCTTAAAATGAGCTTTCTGAATGGACACAGTTCCTGTTTGCTGTGACACACTGAGGAGGACTTCTGACTGGTTGACTTGACTTTGTCCTGCCTAGCTGAGCCGCTCAGAGTGGCAGGAAATGCTGCACACTGTTTCTCATTGCAGCCAGCAGGCAGAGGACAAGTCTGAACATGTCTGATGCACAGCTGACCTACAGCTGAGCCGGTGGTGGAGGAGGAGGAGGAGGAGGAGGAGGAGGAGGAGGGGAACTTATCTGTTTACATTGCTTCAAATCTGTCATAACACATTGGATCAGTGCCAACATTTAAACCTGCCTTTCCTGAAACCCGCTGGGCTGCTGCTGCCACCTGAATTTCCCTTTCCATCCCTCCAGGATACTGAATGTTTAGACTGACTCAACATGATCCATCCCAGGATAATACATGATGCACTCAAAGCTCTCCTGTTTTGACTAAACACAAGAGCCCAAATCAAACAAACTGTGAAATCATTGACTCACTGATAGTGAACTGCTTGACACATAAATCAACAATTTATAGACATTTTTACCAACCAGATGGACATCTTTTCCCCAAGATACAAACATAAATAGAACCAGCTACTTTCAAGGTTTCTACTTTAATCAGTTCACCCAAAAAACTGTTATACTCACGCCCGTGCTGATGAAAAGTCAGGTGAAGTTTCGTAGTCCACAAAGCATTTCTAGAGCTTCACAGCAGACAGACTACAAAACTTCACCTGACTTTCCATCAGCATGTGGGTGAATTGATAATGACTGAATTGTCATTTTTTGTGAACTTATCCTTTATCTCCTCTATTTGACAATGCATAGCCAAGAAAAAGGTGCAAAGTCGATGAACGTTTGCCCAAATTTGACACAAATGAAGAAAGAGAGTTTGTTTTCCGTAGTAACGTCTATGATTGCTACCTCGTGAACACAAGACAGACATTATACTTCGTCTGGTGAAGAAAACCGGTTTGGCCTGTTTTACTGTCTGAGTCTTTTGCAGCTTCCTGATACACCAGCTGGATACAAGGCCAGTCTGCAGCAGTAGAGTCTCATGTTATTATCCCTGTGACAGCTGTAACACATCTCCTCCTCCTCATCTCCTCATACTGTACTCCCCCCTTCAACTGCCCTCCATCAACACCGCCCAAACAGTCTCCTGTCATGGAGATACAGCCGCGGGTGCACATGACTCTCCTGCTAACTGATAACTTCAATGTTTATTTAAGGGTGGAGGTCCAAAAGGCAAACTGAGCTGTGGCTGACGTTTAGCACTGTTTTGTCAGAACCTGCACCCACTGCTGCTCGTCTGTTATATCTACAGCTTGTTCCTGCGGTGGTGAACCTGCCAACATCGGCCATAAATCAATGTTGGCCCTGTTGCTGCTCGTTCTGGCAGGATAAATGAGTACTGACATGCCTTGATGCAGATCTTGGTGTTACATTTGCCCTTTCCCTGTCAGTCATAACAAAGGGAGACGTAACCCTCATGGTTTTAAAGACACCATGCTACAACTCACTTTCTATTAAGATTTTTTTCCACCACTTAACATTGTTTTTAAGCTTCTTCAGCACAGTTATAATTGGTTATAAGTGAACACCATTATCTTACCTGTCTGCTCTCCTGAGTTGCCTCCACCTCTCTCTTCCCTCTGATTGCAGGGTGGCGAAGACGGAGGCGTTGGTGATGGCGATAACGCAGGTAACTGCTGGTGGGACTGGGGCTCATCCTGGCCCTCTGGGTGGGGGTAAGGCAGCGGGTACGAGAGATAGATGGCCTGCAAAGGGTGCAGATGGTGGTGATTATGATGGAGGTTCATGGGACCGGTGCCAGTCCCAGAGCCGGTGGTGATGGTGGTGGTGAGCAGGCCCGGCCAGGTGTGGAATGGACGAGGCAGCTCCATGCGGCAGGTGTTGTGGCGAGGAAGAGGGCCGTTTCCTCCTCCTCCGGTCTCCCCGGCGCTCTCGATGGTCTCTGCACGGGCCATCTCAGTAGAAGTCTGAATCACACAAGGGAAACAATTAATCGATTTATCGTCAAGTATTAAGTTAATTGCCAACAATTTTGTTAATTGATTAATCAGCTTTTTCAATGTGAATATTTCCTGGTTTCTTTCCTCCTGTATGACAGTTAACTGAATATATTTGGGGTTGTGGACAAAACAACCCAACTGAGGACGTCATCTTGGGCTTTCGGAAACATTGACCGACATTTTTTTTTTATCATTTACTGACACTTTATGGACCAAACAACTAATTGATAACTAATAAAATACTGGACAAGATTCACTGAACAATGAAAAAAATCGCCGGCTGCAGTCCTAGAACACATGCATGCACAAATATACATACACAGACTGCCAGTAAGTGCACGTTTAAACACGTGGTCATCTGAGAAATACATGCATCTTTATTCAAATCAACACATAATATGATAGTGATACACATTTAAATGCTAATTTTAAATTAAATTGAATTAAATTAAATCCAATAAGAATTATGCACAATTATATTTTTACTCGAGAAAAATAGCCACTGAATGATCTGATTTTTTTTTTATTTTAAATGTAAATAAAACGAGTATTTTCCGGTATAAAACATAAATCCAGTTCTAATTTTAGCACCATTGTTGTTTTTTTCTCTCCGCCCTGCTCGTCACCACTTTGACCCACCGACCTACATCTCCTGCCGGCCGCTAGGGGGCAGCCCGGCGGCCTCCCTCCAACAGCACGAGACTCGTGTTTGTAAACAAATCCGTGCCGCCCGAGCACGAGGAAGCGCGCGCACGCACACACACACACACACACACACACACGCGCGCTTTTGGCTCGAGCGCAGCGGCGAGTTTTAACGGCAGCATTTAACGGTTAGTCTGTTGGAGAGACGTGAAGATTAGACGATAAAAATGGTCAGAAACACTTAAAATGGCGCGTATTTCTGAGGAAAATGTCGAGTTTAACGTTTCAAAATGACGTAAAACATAGAAAACGAGTAAAAAAAAAAAATAAAATCCTTTTCTTGGGAGCAACGTCGGTCATTTCGTGTGACTCGGAGGTGTTAATAACGACTTTATGACCGTGTATCGCCGCGAAACACGATTTGAATGAGACATATTTCTATTTCACATTTAATATCGACAAGTTTAAAGTCTATTTTGAGTTTTTTTCCTCTGTTGATCAGCTCGTTGTTCACCTTTCTGTATCCAACAAGTCGGGACCTGTCGGGAAAGTAAAACAAACACGAAAACGATCTTAGTCAGACCGGCTCACTGGTTAACAACAAGAAGAAACCCGTAAGTTTGAGTTGTGTTCGGTAACTTCAGTAGCTGTAAGCTAGCGGCGGGACACAGCGGCAGAAACACGGCGTGCTTTTCCCTGACAGCTGGGCAGATGATGCAACGTCGAGCTGTCAGATCCAACACCAACTTCTGCAGCGACACAAACAAACCCCACACGATTCAACAACTTCACGGGCAACTCACTTGGTCTATCTGACGATCCGTGGTGAGGCTGTCTTGCAGGTAAGAGCCAGCCGGTAACAGGTGGACATCAGAGGGGATAAGAACGAGCAGCTGATGCGACCACAAGACGATGTTCAGGGAAAAAGTCCAACTCGGAGAGAGATGTGTCATTCCATGTCAAGTGTCCTGGTTCGGGTTGTCTCAGCTCGTGGTTCCGTCGCAGATTAACCCATCAAGACACAAATATCGACGACATGAGACGAATAGCGGAGCAGCTTAGTGGCGGAGCTGCTCCCTGTCAGAGCTTCTTCACGGTCTGAGCGGGTTTCTCCGTTTTTAACGCTGATGTATTTGTCAACGAAGAAGAAGAAGAAGAAGAAGACAGGGTATCCGGTGGGAAGTTTCAAAATAAAACACACACCAACCTCCATCGTGTTTGTTTTACAGCAGAACCGACACATAAACACTATTTTAACATGATTGTGGTTCATTGATATAGTGTGATAGTTATATATGTGTGTGTGTGTCAACATGCATGCACGCTCTGACATGTCGATTGTCACATCAGATTTTCACTACACCATAATCTTACCACAAAGAATTCATAATAGTGATTCTTTCTTTCTTTTTTTATGTGTTTTGTCTCTTTTTAGGCAAGTGTTGGGAGTTGGAGAGAGTCTCCAGGCTGACCATAACTGTATAATAATAAGTTATAAATGTACCAGCTGCGTTTTCGATACCAATTTTTATCTCCATTTAAATTTCTGTCAGTCCTCGCCAGCAAATGTGCTTCTTTTCCAACATGCTTTTATTTTGATAGCCCGAACCACAGTGTTGTCTGGTTCATTCCACTTCCGTCACCACGCCCCTCTCTCCTCCTCAACAAGTGCTGACATGCTCCCCGACATGACAGGATGCTGCTGTTTCCCTTTCTATCCCCCCACCCACACTCACACACACACACACACACACACACACACACATATTATCTCTGTCTTTTTTTATTCCTCTCTTGTTTTTAATTGTATCTGACCTAAGACTTCCTGCAGCACTAAAAAACATTTTTTTTTTATTTACTTGCATCTGTGCATCTGTACTTTATAGGGATGAACTCCTCACATCCTGTATTTTCCCTCCTCTCACTCTTTAAAATCTTATCTCCTATCTCAGGACAAACAACACTTCCTCATCAACAAAACACCCCCCCACCCACCTCTGGCTTCCCCCCCTTAGTTTCCTCCTCGGCTTGACACGTGCAGCGGCTGTAAATGAACACAATGTGCTGTGTGGAGAGTAGCTGAGTCAGCCTTTAGTGTGAGGCAACTCTGTTTATTGTGACACTAATTTAAGTGAACTGAGAGTGTCGAAACCATTAGGACCTGAAATCAGTTCTGACAGTTGTGATGTAGTTTGATTCATGCAGAGAGATAAACCTCTGATGGGTCACCAGTCGTCCGTGTGACGTCAGGGTGTAAACAACCCTGTGGAGGTTTAGGATTCCCGGGATTCCCCTGTAGAAGACTTTTCATCCCTGTAGATTATTTGGCAAGTCCAAAGGTTTCCAGTTGATGCATGAAGAAGCTATAAGGTGGTTAAGTGACATGTAACTATAGCTCTGGATCGTAGCCTTGTACAAACACTACTTACTCTTGACCACTGGTGCCAAACCATTTTCACTTGGAGGACTAAAACTCAAATTTATGCTCGGCCACTGGTCAAAAATGTACACCTATTGTATTGTATTGTTAAGGTCCCCTTATTGACTGACTACCCTGTGTAAAGTGTCACTGTGTCAGCCATGCTTTAATTATGAAAATAATAATGATAAATGCAATCAAAACAAAATAAAGATAATAATAGACCCTGCATTTGTAAAGAGCATTACCTCACAAAAATAAAACAGCATAAACTACAATTTATTCTCAATTTTTTTTAATTAGATGGTCAAATTGAACCTTATCGCGGGTCAACTTTGGCTCGCAGGCTCCTCTTCGGACAGCCCTGCTCTCGAATAACTGTGATTAGATTCCACATTTTATGCATTTTACATGGACTGCAAATAATGATTAAGATAATTATTATTTTGAGTCATTATTTTTCATTGTTGTTCTCTGTCATTGTTACAATCGCTTGCGGTGGCTGCCAGTTTATGTCTGTTTTATTGTTTTTGTTTATGCCATATTATTGTTGTATTATGTATTTTATTCCCTTAAAATTCTAACCAGGGGTAAGGACTGGAAATTAGCTACGGCTGGAAGTCCTATAGACATTACATCAGTTACATGTTGTTAGAACAATGTATTGTAACAATGCCTACATGTATCATCACTGTCAAACCAATGAACTGAAACAAAAAATAAAATGAAGGATGCTGATTTGACTGTTGTGTATTTTGATCCTGAAAAGATCATATTCAGTGATTTACATCATTTCTAAAGGAGGTTGATATCAGCATTAAGGAGATTAAGTTCATCATTAAGGTGTACACAAATATAATGCTTTATAATAAGTCTATAAACTCATCAAATTTTAATCTAGTCCAGTGAAGACATTTGTTGAAGCTGCACAGATGTTGGAGCTGTCCAACAGATTGTCTTGCATTATTAAGTAGACGAAAAAAACCCAGAAACAGTTTTAATGAGAAAGCTTCTGACATCAAATTTACAATGAATATTCAATATTCTCTGTCCTCATTTTTTATACACGTGCATCAGTAATAAAGATTGTATCCTTGCAGATATTAATGAGGACATATGGCTCAAGCTACCCTTCAAAATAAAATGTTTTTGTCATATTTTTCATTGCTTTTGATCTAGTTACTTGGTGAACATTGTGTTATAGGTTTTTTCTCTTCCTGGATGTCATCATGTCATCGATTAGCAATGCAGATTTGAGTCCACCTTCAGAGAAAAACCAAACAGATCTGTGTGTTTATCAGTTTCCCTCTGAAGTGACTGTATCAGCTACACAAGCAGAAATCCTTTGAAATGCAAACTGACTCCCTGCATTTACAGATTCAGTAGAAATCCTTTTGATGGCATTCAGGATTGATTTCCTAAACCCAAACATTAGAGACTATAATCTGGGATTAGTGAATGTTTTGTTAACACTGGAATCCATTTATGACAAATCGTATAATCCCAATATGAAGTCAGTCGTTAAACACATATGGATTTATTGGGTAGTTCACAGGCACATTTTAAAAGACATCTGTTTGTGCTTATGTGCGTCTCTTTTTACTCATATTTGCTTTTAATCTCACTTCACTTGTACACTGCAACATTCACACTTATTACAGTGATTATTCATGAGAGAAGCCTGCAGTAAAGTCACAACAGCAGCCTAATTGTTCAGGCTTTTACACCCTATAGCGTGAAAACCCTGCATAACATTAGCATCCCAAATGACTTCAGACACCCCCGCCGTCTCGACCCCTGACCCCTGACCCTCGGATCATTGTCTCCTGAACACACCCCTCAGCTGCAGGGCATGAGACAGTGGAGGCTGAGCTGAGCTGCGGGTCGGAGGCTGTTTAATCGGCTGGAAATGGCAGCTTGTCTCAGGGTCCCCCCCTTCCAACCTCCTCCTCTCGCAGCAGATTGGTGCACACCCCTTTGTTTGGGGAGGACGGGGGTGGGTCTCCTCTCAGGTACATGCCCGGGCGAACATCCTCCTCTGCCAGCCTTGAGACAGACAGACAGACAAACAGACTGGCTGATATGTGGTCAACAGTTATCTTGTAGAGATGAGATCATGACTGCTAATGCAGGTTCAAATCTGATTAGAGTGCTTTTGTTCTCCTGTTACAGCTGTCTTATTGTGAAAACCATGAATTACTTTTAGATAATTAGCTGTCAAAAGCTTCTCAGATCTTTTTGCACTATTCAAGAGGCACAACCTGCACACAAGTCAAAACAAAACCTCCATTTCAAAAATCAACCTACAGCATTTGGTGAAAATTGTGATAATTGCTGCAGTAATTTCTTCCAAGATATAATCCTAATATATTATTTTTCTTAAACTTTATCGTCAGTCATCTCTTTCTTTTTCTTCTCAGTATCATCAAATCATTTTTGCAAAGCCCAGTTTAACCACCTGTCTCTCTATTCAGCATGCGTCTTGGATGAATTGTCCAAATGTACTTCAGAAATGAAAATTTTGTCATTATCTCCTCCCCCCATGCTGATGAAAAGTTGGATACATTTTTGTAGCCCACAAAACATTTCTGGAGCTTCACAGCAAAACAATGTTGCAGCATTCTCCTAAAAAAAACTGAAGTATCTTGTTTTAGATACTTAAAAAAATAAAATGGCTCCATACAACTTGTCCAGTAAATCCAAGTCTATGGAAGCTCTGAGATCCAAAATTGACATGAAAAGACGGTTTTCACACCCTTGACATGCGGTCGAGCTCTGCACCCACTTCAGACGTGGTGTGTGCTAATGCTTTTAGTTTTAGTCTGCTACAAACTGACGGGCCGAACCGAATATTATTATTATGGCGGTCCAACTTTGGGCAGCCTTGTATTCTTGTGTTTATCTAAACAGTTTTTTAAATGAAAAGTTCTCTGTGGCTGTTTCTCATCCCACAAATAAAGATGATCATAGTGCAATAAAATGTTATTGTGTCAAATATCTTAATCATCTTAATCTGAATTTGCTGACTCATAAACTGTTTTGATTCTGATTGTTCTTACTACGCAGATTCAACAGGAGAACGAGTGTCGTCTAAAGGGTCAGACACACATCAGCTTAACACTCGGCTGCCAAAACACCTGCTGATGCCAGTCCAGGACTGATGCCACCTGTGCTGATGTCACCTGCCAGGTTTTTGGTTCCATCAACATTGTTTTCTGTCCTGCAGAGTGTGTGTGTGTGTGTGTGTGTGTGTGTGTGTGTGTGTGTGTGTGTGCGTGTGTGTGTGTGTATTGGAGGGGTTACACACACTGTAACATGAGTGCAGCCATGCAACTAGAGAGACATGACGGCACCAGATAAGGTGAACCCACAGCTCTGAGCCTGTTTTTGTGTTCACCTGCATCTCACTCTCTCTCTCTCTCTCTCTCTCTCTCTCTCTCTCACACACACACACACACACACACACACACACACTCCATGCTTCGACAGGTCACAGCTGTGAATGTAAATGAGATCTGCTGCCTTGTGTCTCATTTACTCTCAACCAGGTCGCTCCTCTCTTCTCTCTGCCCTTCAGTCAAGTTTATAATCCCCTCCAGTATATGAAAAATTTACATTTAGAATAACCAATCATCAAATGTCTCCCAAAGCCCCTCTTAATATTCTGTGTTAAAGCACCTTTCAAGCCACCTGGATGATCACTGACCTGGTGTATTGTTACTGTTGTGTCCACGAGGCTGACCTCTGACCTCTGACCTCTGATAAATATGTCTATGAACTCTCTTCACATTCTGCTCATGTGATTTAAATAGAAGAACCACAAGTGTTGTGTAATTCAAATCCAGACTGTTGTGAAGAAATGATTTACAAACTGTAACCAGCTCACTGCTGAATTTGTAATACTTTAGTTTGTTATCATTGAGAGCCTGATATATAGTGTTTTGTTTTGTTTTTATTGTCATTGCATACAAAATAAAACTATGTCAGAGCTTGAATGTGTTTGATTTTATGATCGTATTTTAATCAAACTGTATTTCATGGTGAACATGTTGTGGCTGCTCTCTGTTACTTAATCCTTCTACTTTGAAGATCATGACTGCACCTACATCACTCTCACATGAAAGCCTTGTGACTGGTGTCCAACTTTAAATGCAGAGTTATATAATCTCTGTGGTTTGAGGAAAAACTTCAAAAACATTCAGGCGTCTGGAACCTTCTCAAAACTAATAAAAGAAACTGAAACGTGTGGTTGTTAGATTTAAAACTGGGCCACTTTGTTTTTCTTAGTTCCTTAAAAGTTGACATTTCAGGGATGAGACGTTCACCCGCCCACTGACAGTGGAAATCAGAGGGTGGTGTTTGGTGACATGGATCCTCACACACATTTTAATCATGTGACAGGTGTACAGCACATGGATGTGATCAGTGTGGTCTGTTTTCATCTCAGCAGTGTCTTTATTCTACCGTTTTACCATAACTACACCTCTCGCCTGCTCTTTTTCAAAGTAAAAGGTCAAAGCCGACTGAGTCAACCTTACACTCGGCCTCTCTCCTTTTCTCTCCTCTCTCTCACCATAGTTGAATCTGGTAGCAGGTGGAAGACATGGACATGATGAGAACCTCTGACAGGGAGGAGAAATCCCCGTCAAGTGTCTGTGTGTGATATTTGTCCTGTCGTAACCATAACAGAAGGCCTCAGCGTGTGTCCCCACAACTGAAAGCTGAGCCAGTGTTTGGGTTGTTACGATGACATCATTCGGTTCACCTTCACCTCCTCCACACACTGACCCACTGCCTTCATCCAGGGGGTTAGAGACCTTTGAACAGACGGGTCAGACAGGGGAGCAAAATTCAACTGAAAGTACAACTGCATTGTTTTATGTCTCTTGAGTCCTTTTAGGTATATTTTTTAGCTGTTTTTAGCCATTTTATGTGTGTTTTTATTCATTTAAATTCCTATCAGTAGTTTTAAATCTCTTTTTAGTTATTTTGCATCTCTTTTTAGTCGTTCTACGTCTCATTAGTCGTTAAATTCTCTTTGTAGTCGTTTTATCTCATCTAACTTCTTATTGCAGCCATTTTACATTTTTTTTAAACCGTTCTGCGTCTCTTCTTAGGTGTTATCTCTGCCAAGGAGGTTGTGTTTTCGCCCGTGTCCCGTTGTTTTTTGGTTGGTTTGTTGGTTGTTTGGTTTGACAGCAGGATTACACAAAAACTAATGAACAGATTTTCATGGAAACTTGGATGGAGGATGAGTCTCAGCCCAGAACTGACCCCATTTACTTTTGGTGTGGGTCCAGATGAAGCGAAGGATCCAGGAAGTTTTTCTCTCTTTCTCTAACGGTGTGAGACAGGGTGTTATTGCATCACTTCCGTTAGGGCAATAATGCATGGACCCTGATGACATTTAGGCGGCTGGCACATATGAGTGAGAACAATTTGATCCAGATCCTAATAAAAATCCTGGTCTAGTGGATTTAGATATGTTGTATTTAATATTAGATTAGACTTGATTGAATTAAAGAGGACTGTTGGGCTTGGTTGAGGTATGTGAGTGTCATTCTGGTTTTACATCTTTTTATTTGTTCTCTGTTTTGTTTTTAGTCAATTATCTGTTTGTTGTCAGTATTTCTGTGACTGCTGCTCTGAGAGCTGTGAGAGTGAATCAAAACTAATCTAAGCAATGAGCTGAAACTCAGCTCTGTAAAGTTGAGCGGAGCTGCAGATTCAGATGATAATTCTCTGCAGGTTTATCATAACAACAATGTTGTCATTGATATGACAATATAAATAGCAGCCACTTTAAAGTACAAGAGATCAATTAACAGGTTATTATAAAAGATACTGCATTTGCAGGTAGCTGCATTTCTGGTTGCATTTCCTACAGCCATACTTGTGGCTCTATGAGGCTGTACAAGTAAAAGATTGTGCAGGATGAAAAGTCAGAGGATCACCACAGGTACTGACTGATTTATTTACTTTAATCTCAGCTTTAGTCATCCCTCCATCCTTCCTTCCTATTAACTTTGCACACAAAACTTCAAATACACACACAACTGCCTGTCTGGTTCCTTTATATTTCTTCTGTCTTATTGTTTAATTCTTTGTGTTTTAAATTCTCCTGTTGTTCAAAACCTACATCTTGTTTCAATTCTGCCTTCATCTTCCCTTTCTCTGGTGTCTTCATTTGTTTATCATCCTCCCCCCTCTCTTTTCTCACCTGCATGTCATAAAGCAGCTCCCGCTGTTATTGTGATAATTACCTGCTAAAGAGACACCACGTGAAGCAGGAGAGGTAGTGGAGGGCAAACCTGTCTCTGTCTTCAGGTGACCTGGCAGCAGGCATGAAGCTACCTGTTATCAAGTTAAGGTAAAGCAATCTGAGCCCCAAAGCTCACTGCTGCCTTATCAGATGTACGTTGAAATGTTAGCAGGGTGCTGATGGGATGATAAAGATGCTTTGTCGGGTGTTAGCAACCAGAGATAATACAGCCAACAGCAAACAACTCTACACCTTATCTCGTCTTTAGTTCAATCCGCATGATGGATGTTTTTAATAAAAATAATTAACAAAGAAATATTTATTTACCGGTCATTTACATTAAGCTTTACAGATGTGTAATTAAAATTTGTGCAGGAACATTTTTAACTGCGAGGTCACATAAAGTCCTAGTGATGGAAATACAAATGTACTATCTCTGTGTGCACAGGCTACGAGTTACAAGCACGAATTTCAACCCTGTTTTTACTCTTGAGCTGACTAGACAATCAACACGTTATCACATTGCTCACCGGTGAATCAATCAAGTAAAGAAGGCAATATAGAGATAAAAAAGATCTACATTGAGAAAATAAGCCTATTGTTGTGTATAGATGAAGAAATATAAGCTGTCTAAAGGACGGGTTTATGAGGAGGGAGAGAAGATTCTGAGGAGCAACACCATTACCTCATCCATTTCAGCTCAAACAGAGTTGGACAGATGGACCTGGTGTGTGTGTGTGTGTGTGTGTATTGCTGTGCCCTGCTCTGTCTCTGACAGCCCACCAAATCCCTGTTATGATAAGTCGAGTCAACACAGTGTGGAGGAATGTGCATCTGCAGCACATCACGTCTGTTCACACACGCTTCATCTGTCCTCAAACACCAGAAAGATGATGTGAACGTTTCAGTCGTTTCAATGGAGACTGATTCACTGATATATCACAGATATCTGCTTCTATGATTACTGATGAGATGTTAGTAAAATCACTATTTTTGGAAGCTGTATATGATATTTGAGTGGTGAATTCACCACAGACCAGACGGAGAGCTCATATAAAAGAAAAGATGGCTGCACAATAAGCTGCCATGATTTTATTTTAATCTACTTCCTGTACCAGGTCAGGAAGTTCCATCTGCTTCAGCAGCTGCTCATGCAGTTTTACTCTGTTTCTCTCTTCATCCATCACTGTCGGGTTTGGATTGGTCACCAATTAGTACAGAAACAGACTGCACAACCAAATCGCCACAATAAATGTTAGCTAAGTACCTTTCTGCAAAACGCCACATAACATTTCTTTATTTCTTTACGTTTGTTTAGGTTGAATTTTCTATTTCTCTGTTGTCACAACGCTGCTTATGCTCTGGTTAGGTTTGAGCACAAAAACCACTTGGTTAGGGTTAGAAAAACATCATGGTTTGGCATATAATACCTGTTTTAGTCAACACGATCACGGATGGAGATGGTCCGACTTTTGGTGGCACAAAAATATCTGGAAATGTCTGCAGGTGGCTTTATAAAAACACCCGCTTCTGACGCGACTACAACGGATGGGAATAACCGTTAACTGCTAACACTATATGCTGCTGATTGGGCTGGACCCCAACAAACACACTCAAACAATTATTTTATAATCATAACTTTAAATATTTTAATCTCTCTCTCTAATTCTACTAGTTTGTCTATAAATAACTAGCTTGCAAATTCATTACTTTGATGTATAACACTTGAATAAACACTTGAAAAACACATTTTTCTTTAACATTAATTGAGAGAGAATTGTTTTCATATATATATTCACTTTGAATCTACATCACATGAAAAAAATGCATTAAACATTAAACTTTACATTGAACTTATGTGATAAAATTAGATGGAAAATCTACATGATTCAAATACTTTCAGTTTCTATTTAAGGCAAATCATTTTTTTGCATGCAGTCAGGACCACAGAGAAAATCACTGGTGCCAACCTGCCCTCCATTCAGGACTTATTATACATGTCTCGAGTCTTGAAACAGGCAGGAAACATCACATCACACCCTGAACACAACCTGTTCCAGCCTCTCTCCTCTGGTAGGCGCTGCAGAGCTCTGTGCGTTAAACAACCAGACAAAAGAACAGTTCATTTCACAGGCCGTCAGTCAGATGAACAGTTAAATCAGCCACAGTGTCAATAACCCTCCAACATCTAAACCTACAGCTACTTCAGTAATAGATTATATTTTTACAGTTTAAATTGTACAGTTTTGTTATTAACATGTTCATTGTTGATGCCTTCCAGATTCATTCGATAGTTCGGAGTTGATTCATTTGCAATTAAAATGCAATTGTAAACAATTTCTTAGTGTCTTATTTTTTTCTCCCTCTATGCACCTTTAAGCACTTTGAATTACGTTGTGTCAGAATGGTGCCACCTAAATGAACTGGTCTTGCCTATATCATGACATACTGTTTATATCTTAAATCATGTTTATCAGGACGATCCAACTAATCATAAAACAATCTGGTGAACACACGATGATCCTACTTGAGATTTTAAAGAATTCTTATGTCATCTTTGGATCTTTGTTTTGGAAATGGTCACAGCAATAATTTTCCTGTCTGTTGAGCAATTATGTATGACACAGAAGTGCTTCATAAAGATACAGAGGCAGAACAATGACTTGATGGAATAAAATCTGGTTTTTCCAAAATGTCTCAGAGGAAAGTTATAAAGTTGCCACCGAATAAGTTCAGCTGTTAACTCTGCCCAGAGACACTCCATGCAGTCACTGCCGTGTAAACCCCCGAGCGCTGGTTGTTGATATCAACAAGAGAAACCGTCGTCACTTTCCTCTGTCCGTGATCAGAGCCTCAGGGGTTCTCATGTGATCCCCGGGGAGGCTGCTGTTGTTTGGCTCTCACAGCAATGAGCTCATCGCTGAGTTCCCCTCTGCATCAGATCAGGCTCCGGCTGAAAGGGGATCCACAACTCTGCATCGGGCTGCCATTTCAAACCAGCATGTGGAGCTCTGAGATAATTACACTATGATTAATCTAGTGTTGGTAGGTTCTGCTGACCTGAATCACAGGGTGACATAATGAATCAATTAATAAATCAGGAGCTCAACAGCATGAATGCTTCAGTCAAGAGTTTATAACAAGCTGATCAGATTAACTGAGACACTCATTTTAAATTTGCCCTCCGGAGAATGTGTGAGCGTGTTTATGTAATTTGATAAGAATTTAATTGATGAATATACAGGAATGATTGAGTTATTACGTGTTATTGATTGTGGTGCTCTATTCTCCAGATGTTGATGCTTCTGTGAATCATATAAGAAAATCATGAATGTCTCACATCTTATTCTGTGCCAATATAACATCATAATGTGATGTAACCTGGGACGGCTAGACCTCATATGACCTTACATTATGTTACATCATGCAATACACTATGCAGTGTCATGCGGGGGTCACACAATGCGATGCCATGTGAGGTCACGTAACCCATTGTGATATAGCATAACACGTTGTGCTGTAAATAATGACAAGACAACATGACAACAAGAGCTGATATGATGCAACATGACATGTCCCTGACCCTGAACCATGGTTGGAGGAAGTCAGTCAATTTAAGGGAACTTCGGATCCGAAAATATCATTTTTGTGTCATAACAACACAATAAATATGTGTTTGCTTTTGGGCCTTAAAAGGAAAAAGTCTGAGCACTCCTGGTCTGGTGTGTAGGACGCAGTGGCATCAAGCGGTGTGATTGCAGATAGCAACTAGTGAAAGACCCTGATCTCACCCTCAACTACAGTGGCTGCTAAAACCATAATGAACAGGACGGTCCCTCTCAAGAGCCAATGTTTGTTTTGTCCATCCCGGGTTCCTGTAGAAACAAGGCTGACTCTGTGGAAGAGGACCTGCTCCCTCTGTAGATATAAAAGCTCATTCTAAGAAAACACAAAGATTCCTGAATGGCTCAGGTGACTATACACTCATGAATATTATATAAATATGCATATCCACCAAGTGATATCCTAAATCCTGCACACAGGACCTTTATAAAGCTAAAAACATTTATTTTAAAATAATGCCTTTTTGCTATTTATACATCAAAATTACAAACAAGCTGCAGGTGGTTCTTTCACCAGACTTGTTAAATAAGACAATCCTGTGTGACCCAAATGAGCAGAAAAATGAGTCAGAAGACACGTCTGATGTGAACATGAGTACTTTGGCTTCTGTGGTTATTTTGCAACAACTTGGTGTTGGTTGCATTTAAGGTAATGTTATGTAAGTTATGTGAAATTGTGGTGTGTTGAAATTCAAGATGATTAAAAGTATGATTAGAGGAACCCTGAGTCTCCACCACCTTCACTCTGGCAGCAGGTCCGTTCTGTATGTCTGCTGGTGATATGACGGCACGGCCTCCCGGCTCAGGTTGCACGATCCTATCAAGTGATTAACAAATCCTGCGTGGTCATTACTCAGTGTGCGCTGCCTGACAACAGTGGAGCTGTTTGTTTTGACTGTGTCCACTGAAACTGGGCCACAGGATAGTCTGTCATCTTTGTGTGTGTGTGTGTGTGTGTGTGTGTGTGTGTGTGTGTGTGTGTGTGTGTGTGTGTGTGTGTGTGTGTGTGTGTGTGTGACAGGGACAAAGCATGTTTAAATGTGTTTGTGAGATAGAGAGAGTTAAAAGGAAAAGGAGGTAGTGTTTTAAAACTACATTTGCTTTAAATTAAATGCATTTTATTCTTTTCACTTCAGCTCTAATCAATATTTTACTGCCCACATGACATCATCTTTACTCAAGATCCTGCAACAAGCCAAAAAAAGGGAAGACCAGCTGATCATGATTATCTGTCTCAGCTGTGTCTGTTGCTACTGTGTGACAACCAGCTTTATGACACCTGAGCGTTATTCTGTCCAGACTAATTAAATTCATGTGTGCAAAACAGGTGTGTCATCCGACTGAAAGGTGAGAGAGGTTACTGAAACAGTGACGGTGGTTGAGCACATTATGTTGTGCGTTATAATCCAATCTCTGTGTTTGCGTGTATTGGAAGGACGTTACAGCATGTGTGGAAAAAGTAAATTTCCTGAATTCAAAATTAAGCTATGTATTCAGGTAAAGTATAATAAGCAAATATATAAGAATATCTTTCATATAAGATGAAACTGTGCCCTCAAGAAGAGCTGCAGCCCTATCACTATATTTAAAACCAATATAAAATACAATTAAAAAAAACAAATTGTCTTATGTACATTTGTTGACCTGCCAAGTGAACTGCAGATAAAACTTTGCTTAAAGCGAACTCTGATATAATACAACAAATGTTAACATTTATATGAAGCCCATAGACCTTTTTAACAAGGGATAGTTTGACTATGTAGGTAAACAATAACATTAACCATGGGAGTCATTAATGTCATTATTTACAACTATTCTTTTGAAGATGCTATTTGTAAGAAAAGTTTATTTTTGAGTCTCATTCCCATCTTATCAAATATTGTGACATTGGGTTTGTAGGTCGGCCAGCTGAGAATCAAAAATCAACTATTTACAAATAGGACCTTTAATACATGTCAAAATATCTTCTGTGAAAATGACCTATTGTAAAAGGTTCTTTACAATAAACCAAATAAATGAAATGAATACGATGTTTTTAAGGTTGCGCTTTGTCTATATAATTTATGTTTTGCATGTTAAATCTTAACTTACCAAAGTAATTAGTAATGACGAATCGTGGAACAAGTATTCAGACCCTTTACCTAAGCAAATGCAGTACTAGTACAAATTGAAATACTCATGAACAAGTAAAAACTCATTACACAGAATGAGTCATATCATAATCATATAAAACTGGATTATAATAAGTGATGCATCAATATAATCATTTTATTAACATTGCAGCTGGCTAATCTTAGTTAGGTCACTTTACTGCTGGGGAGTTTAACCTATAGTAACATAGGGAGTACCTCCACCTGTATGTGACTGTGTGAATACTTGTATTTTTGTAGTTTTAGTGGTAAACTGTGTATTTTGTTGTATTTTGTGCAGGACTGTGTTTACCTTTAAGAGTTTGGGCGGCAGGATCTGGCCTCATCACTGCTCGGTTATCAGGTCACGTCCGTTCGCTGGCCGCTGGCGCCATCTTGCGGACATCTCCGGAACTATTTTTCTTGTAAAACTCCACTTTAACTTCATTTGGTTTCGATTATCAACGTCGCTCTTTACCAAAATCGTTAAAATAAGTCACCACGGATCAACTCTGAGTGAGTGAAACGGCAGTCACACGAGATGTTTCCCCTTTTTAGCTCAAGATGGACGCTGCGTCTTTAAGAGCAGCGAGAGGAGGTCTTTATTTGGCAGGAAGTTCGCCGCGGCTAACAGGAAGCCGAATAATGAGGGCGCACTGAGGAGCAGGAATTGGCAGAAGAACTACGAGAACTCAACGTTGCTCTACAGTCGTTACAAGTCGCCCTGATACAGGTATCAAACACAAAGTGTGAGTTAAACGCGTGTAAATGTGTAACTCGCTGTTTAGTTGTGTGTCGTGTGTGTTTCCATCGTGGGGGCTTCGGCGCCTTGTGTCAGACATGGCTCAGTGTGCTTACATTACTGCCCAGCACACCAGAGCACAACAAACCGATCAGTGTAGCTGCTAACTGGGATGTTACTGGTTTTAATGTGGCCGGTTTCACCTCCACAGTCTGCGTGTTGTTTAGCATCGTGTCTGCCGTGGCTCAGGTAATGTACATGCACTCCTGTCTGCAGTTGTAATACGCTTACAGAAGCTTTGGAAACACATTGAGGATTTATTCATTTGGGTTGTTGTGCTCCACATGCTCACACCTGGCTGTGACCTCACCTGTGATCAGCTGTAACCTCACCTGTGATCAGCTGTGACCTTGATCGGGACACGTCTGACCCTCAGACAGGAGCAGTGGGACAGCAGCTAATTATGGTTTCAATCAGTGATCAATTGAACTATTGTCATCATAATTATTGAGCAATAGAAAATGGAGGAAAGTCATTTTTCCTTTGATGTAGCCTACAGATATCTGGGATTTTTATTAATAAGACTTTCCAGACATGTTTTAAGACATATAAGAGATTCCACTTGTTTCATAAAGCCTCAAATATAGATTCTTTCAATTTGTAAATATTGATTATTTCATGAGCTACTTCACTGTTAAGTACATTCTCGCTGTATATGCACCGGGGGCTTCAAGTTTCCACATCACCCGTGTGCAGAGAGTTTAACGTTAATGGATTTTTTTTCAGCAACTGGGTCAGAAATCTACCTGGCCAAAGTCGATTTTTACTTGCCCCTCCACGGATTGATTTATTTAAGGGGGGTTGTCCATCCATCCATTATCTTCCGCTTATCTGGGGTCGGGTCGCGGAGGCAGCAGGCTTAGAAGGGTACTCCAGACCTCCTTTTCCCCAGAAACGCTTTCCAGCTCCTCCTGGGGGATCCATGGATGGATAGATGGATATAGGAGGTTATCAAATCACAGCAAAGACTCAAGTTTATTGTCATGTTTAACTTTTATTTGGATGGCTCAATCAAATACTTCTTCTATCATCAGCTGGGGGGAAAAAACAAATGATCCTGCTGTGGCATTTTACTTGCCCCAGGCAATCGGGCAATCCTTATTTTTGAGCCCTGATGTGTAAGTTGAATATTGGACCAATACTTGGCTTCCAAACTAACTGTAATGTCTCTATCTCATGCTTGGAGTAGAGCTGCAACAATTAATCGAATACACAATTAGTTGTCAACTATTACATTAATCGGCACCTATTTTGATAATTGATTTTTGTTTAAGAAAAAAAAGTCAGAATTCTCTGAATCCAGCTCATTCAATGTGAATATATTCTGTTTTCTTTCCTCCTCTATGACAGTAAACTGAATATTTGGGTTTTGGGAAACACTGATTGACATTTTTCACCATTTTCTGACATTTTATAGACCAAACAACTCATCAATTAGTCAAGAACATAATCAACAGATTAATCAACAGTGAAAATAATTGTTAGTTGTAGCCCTAGCTTTGAGTTATAGGCCTCAGAGCCAAATCCAAGTTTAGCATAGAAACCTTTCCTCCTTCAGCAGGTGAATGTAAAAAATAGCCATCTACTCTGCACATACAATTTTGCACAGTGAAGCTGAAGTGAAACCGCAATAAGAAACAGAAATCTTTGACTGGAGGGGGATGTAAAAAAAAAAGCACTTTGTTAATGTTATATAGAACTGCTAATAAACTAATCTTTGACTCTTCATCTTCCTCACCACAGGAGGAAGAAGCAGTTGGCCACCTGTGTATGAAGACAGTCGGAGGCAACTATGGTGAGTAAGAATGAGAAAAATTACGATTCTTGTACAGGTGATGTTTAGGTACAAACTGGCAAGTCTGCACCAAAAACAAACTGCTTCTAAAGATTGTTGTCCATCTAACCAGTTAATTTCTTAGACATAGTAACATAGTAAAGAGTGTTATCTGTGTTTTTACAGTACTTCATGTGGTCCAGTGTTCTCTTTAAGTCATTTAGGACAGACTGGCCTTTACTCTCCTAACCCTCCTCCTCTCTGTACCAGTCTTCAGCGGTGGATCTCAAGACCAAGGAGGAGAAGGATGCAGAGCTGGACAAACGAATCGAAGCTCTGAGGAAGAAAAATGAAGCTCTTGTCAAGAGGTACCAGGTACGGACTACTGGGTTTAACACACAAACGCACACACAAAATGTATGTTTGTATGTGCCCTTCAACTTAGGTCATCAGTAGTACCAGCATTTCCTTCAGAAAGTTTGAAAATGGCTCCAGTGAGCCCAACTGAAGGCTTTATGAAGACATAAATGTTACGTCGTTGGAGCTCTTATTTTTCCCGTATAATAACTGGTACTGAGTCTGTAATACCACACCAACTATTTTCATTTAATTTGTGATAATTTTTGGGAGTGCGGTGCAGATTCTGACCCTACTGGAGTCAGATACTCTACATCTGCACTCCACTATACTTATTTGTTACCTTTAGTTACTTTAATTAATTATTTTATTGTGAACCAGATATTAAAAACAAAATGCTGATTCAGAGAGAGAATCAGAAAAATGCTGAATATATGATTTGATCGGTCGACCCATAGTATATAGTATATAGTATATGCGTACATGTAAATACATGTATAATCTACCTTTTTACTTTTACTCTCAGAAATGTATTGCCAGAAAATTACTTTTTATACTTAAATACATTTAATATCAGACCCCTTAAGCATTTTCCGTAAGTATTATTGGTATGGGTGACTTTCAATTAAACATGATATCATCAATATATTTATTTTGGGGCACGGCTGCGTAAGTGTCCGCACGCTCAGTCAGTCTCTCAATCTCAACAGGAAATAGAGGAAGACAAGAAGAAGGCCGAGCAGGAAGGCATTGCTGTGACAACGCCAAGGAAGCCCCGCCCCCCCCATGAGCCGGAGACGGACAGAAGGAAGACGGAGAAAGAAAACTTCACCGTCACAGTCGACCTTTCTAAACCGATAGTGGTAAGACATGATGTGGATCCTAAACCTTTTTAAAATCATGACAGCTCACCACAATCTCACGGATTGATCCTCTAAAATCATTTGTTTGTTGATGATCTGTTGGCTGTGGAAAACATAACCTCGTTATCTGTTTGATGATGATGCAGCTTATAAACTCTGACAGATTCTCATTACTGTGATCAGTTTACCAATCACACACCTGCCAGTGTACCCACCATGCCCCGCATCAGTTCTCTGCATCCACTCTTGTGTCACATGTGTAGACTGGCAGTTGCATGCGCGATAATCTATGATATATTTAATTTACAGTACAAACTTAAGATCCTACAAATATCACACACTTACCAGAAGCACCTGAAGTGGTCAACGTCACGGTACTTCATCATATTCATGTAAAATAAGTCTTGTAAAGTCAGATTTGCCATCAGGAAGTCCTGCTGAATAATTCACCTCACTTCTTACATTGGCCTAATATAATTTGAAAAGACAGCATTAAAAACAATCAAGCTTTTAGCTTTAAATCCAAACATAACAAAGTTAAAATATGAGAGTTTATGGAATGAAGTTCTCATCTGTTGTCTGTTTAGTGTGTGTTCCTGTATTGGTTGGCTATGCACCTACTGTGCCTCTGCTTCTGCTGTGCAAAGATTTGATTTGGCAAACATTCCTGGCAGATGTCTTAAAACAGAGCTGAGATGATTGTACCTGTTATAGCAACAGACCCGGGCACAGAGTGAACAGTACAGTACTGAAGTACCAAAACGTCCTGGAAAACGAGCTCTGCAATCTGTTTATCCAAATCTTTATATTCAGTGTACAATTTCAGTTTGTTACATCTGTTATCGTGTACTGCAAGGTACAGGACGATGCAGTCTACCAGCACCATGAGAACACAGACTGAACAAACAGGTCATTTTGTGAGCTACATGTTGTCAATTTTCTCTGAAGCTGAAAATAAAAGAGTGCAGCTGGAGTGTATTGATGTTTGCTCACTGAGCTTCAAGCTTCATTGCACAGAGAAACTTTGTCAAAAATCCATACAAATTCAACACGGTATAAGAAAACAAATCAGCGACAGTATTCATGCATTTTATGTAACTGAAATAATAAATGAAAGATGATGGACTATATGCTTGTATTCATAGGTTTCTGTATAGATGGTAACTTTTTTTTAGTTCATGTGATGAACTTGTTGGCACAGTTGCCTATTTATACATCAAGCAGTTCTGGAGCAACATTATCATTTATTTTGAGTCGTGTTTGTCTCCACCAGATGAATACAAGTCTGATATTCTGAGGGAAATATCTGTCTTTTCAGCTGCTAAATGCTCCACTAGTCTCTAACGGTGTCTGTCTACTGTTGAGCAGGTAGGGTTCAGTGGGACTTTGGTGTTTTAAACAGTTGCATGCTGCACCCAAAAACTACACTAAGAGAGCTGTGAGAGTGAACCAAACAGTAAAGTTTAGGCCGGAGTGGAGGTAATTGAAATTCGTAGTATGTTTCTAATCAGCCTCCTGTGGACTGCAGCAGGTCAGCTGAAGTTGGTGCTAATCAGGTCTAAGAGACGGCAGTCGACTCCTGCTGAGGTCCAGATTGCCTCAGAATGACCACTGATGAGTTCAGACCCCTGATGTTCAACCTGCGAAGGTTACAATGGCAACAGGGTGGCATCTGCTCCACGTGTACCTGTCTGAATGGCTATTGATTCAAATCAAAAGGTCAAATTTGGTTAATTAGTCTGTTAAACCTTCTCTAAAGCTTGACAACAGACATCTGATCCCTGTGCTTTAAGAGCTCCTTGAAAACCCGATGAACAGTCGCTGCCTTTCTGTTCATCACCTCGCAGTCTCTCTGAGTTCATCAGGTTGTAGTTTTGCATAATCCATGGCCCTGATTAGTCTTTTGTACTTTTTATATGGCATCAGTTCTGCAGATTCAAGAGATGGAGCCTGTTTTAAATGAAAGGTACAGGAGTTAAATTCAGGACAGGAAGTTAATTTTCCCCCCATTGACCAACCCACAAACCTTTATTACCAGCCAGGTATTAGAATATGATAGTAGATGTGTGCAAATTCACAAAAACGCATTGGGATAGGTGCTGGATATCCAGAGTACGCTTTCGTAATAGTAGAATAGGACATAAAAGGATTATAAAAAGGTTTCATTTTAATGTAATTTTTTGAAAATGTATCCTGATCATCTTCTGTCCATGTGAGGATTATTTAATGACCCCTGAAGTTTCTGACCATCATGTTGAGACCCCTCCTATGTCGGCCAAAACAATGAAAATACAGCGCTCAATAACTATGATTTAAATGTTCTGATCATACCCTTACTACTGTTTGTGTTTCCTGCAGGAGAAGAGAGTCGTGAATGACTGGAAACCCAGCACACCTCGTGGCCGGAAGACCTCAGAGGAGAGCGACGGCCACGGAGGGCCGAGCGACAGCCACAGCCCCCCCAGGAGGACGGGGTCTGGACGAGTGGGTCGGGGAGGTCAGAGAGGAGGAGGAGCAGGAGGAGGCGGAGGAGGCCGTCCGGAGAGGAGAGAATGGGAACCCAGGGAACCCAGGGAACCCAGGGAACCCAGGGAGCCCAGGGAGCCCAGGGAACCCAGGACACCCAGAGATGGAGAACATGGGGAGTCAGGAGGCCCTGGACGTAGAGGAGGAAGGAGGAGAAGAGGAGGAGGAGGAGGAGGAGGAGGAGGTGAAGGAGAAGGTGGAGGAGGCGGAGGAGGAGGCGGAGGAGGCGTGACACCAGGTGGTACAGACAGGAAATCAAAGGTGAGTACGGATTAATTTCTGTAGTAAGCTACGAAACTTTAGTGATTTAAATGCATGCAACAATTAGTTGACTAATTGATTAGTTGATCAAATGAAAATTATTTGCCAAATATTCAGATTGTTTTAGTCGTTTTTGAAGCAAAATTGTCAAACATTTTCTACTTCTAGCTTCTAAAACTTAGAGATTTTCAGCCTTTCTTTGTCATTTATGACAGTAAATGAAGAGTCTTTGGGTTTTGAACTGTTGGTTTGACAAAAGAAACAACTTGAAGACGTCACTTTAGGCTCTGGGAAATTGTGATGAGCATTTTTCACAATTTTCTGACATTGATAGAAAAAACAATGAATCAGATACTGGTGCAAATAATCTACAGATTAGTTGCTGCTCGAAAAGAAATGATTGAACGCAGAAGATGAAGAAAATAAAAGGCAGTCAAAGTGAGAGACACAACAGATGAGCAGCCGATGGAGGAATCAAGGAAGGTCAGAAAGGGGGGGGTTGCAAAGGCGTTAGTTGCAGCTGTAAAAAAATATTTCCCGCCGTGAACTCCTGAGGTGTTAAATCCTGTGAGGCTGTTTGCAGTCTGAATGCCAATGTTAATGTTCGGTATGTGTAAAGTAATAAATTGTAATATATCACTCTGTTTTTTTTGGACAGGAGTGGGAGGAGAAGAGGCGACAGAACATTGAGAAGATGAATGAAGAAATGGAGAGAATAGCAGAGTATGAGAGAGGACAGCGGGTGAGAGAGTCACTGTTTTCATGGATTATTTTTTATCAAGTTTCCTCAGACGCTCTTGTTTGTTGATCCGTTAATCACTTGTCTCATATTATTGATTGAGCAGCGCAACTCAGTTTTCCCTTTTTTGTCAGTTTGTAATGATATCTGTCCCTGTTTTGGTCCCAGATTTAAAATTCTGCTGCCCATCTATGCCCTTTTTCCTTAATAAAAGTATATATTATCAATGTTGTGAATTGTGATTTGAGGAGAAACTGACCACACCTAAATTAAGCTTCAACACTTTAATCGAAATATGCTTTGGGCTAAATGAACGTGGAGGATACTTGTTGTTACATGACGAATTGTTCTCTTTAGGCGGATGGAGACAAACCGATCCGTAACTTCCTGGACGACCCGAGACGTTCAGGGCCAGCACCAGACATAGACCGCAAGGAGGGCAGCAGGAGACATGTACGGAACTGGGGAGGGCTGGACTTTGACAACGTGAAGACAGGGACAGAACTGGAGAGAGAGTGGACTGTGAGTAATTAACAACCAAACCATTCTTGGCTAATTTTTATCCTTTCTACTGTGGAATTAATAATTTCCCTCACCCTGGATTTGACATTGTGACCCCTCTTGTCCCTGCAGAGTCGAAGGCCTGGTCCTAAAGGCTCTGTGGACATGACCATGTCCATGACCGGCCGGGAGAGAGCAGAGTACCTGCGCTGGAAGAAGGAGCGCGAGCAGATTGATGAGGAGAGACTTGCACGCCATCGTAATGCTACGGGCCAGTGGAGACGAGAGTGGGATGCACAGAAGACGGAGAACATGTGAGAGAACATTTATTTTTCAGGAGACACTGAACCTTTTGACTAGATTTCTGTGATGCTGCCTGAGGAACGGTGCCAAGCTTCAAGTGGGTCACAATCCAGAGTATCTGCTGTTTGTGCACGTCTTCAGCATCTTAAATTCTCTTCACATTTGAGAAACAATAATCAGCAAATGTTTGGACTAAAATCATTCAATTATCAAAATAACTGATGATTAATTTTCTGTCAGCCGACTCATTGTTGCAGCTCCACTTTGATCACATTGAAAATAAAAAGTCATGTACGTATCTCAAAGGGAGATGTAGCACACAGAGGATGTAAGCAGCATCAAGATAACTAATTCACAAAAGCATAACGCACTCAAAGTCACAAAGACAACAAAATTAGCTGTCATATTTCTACTCTAATTATACCTTATTAAGTTACTGGTTTCACAAGAGAACATCCCAACCATGAGTGACTGTTACCAACATGTGCATCATTTTATCATTTCACAGGATTGGTTTGGAAAAATGTTAGAAAACTGAACAACATTATCAACCATTTAAAGTTTTAAAATGTCAAGACTGTGGAAGCTGTGGACATCAGTCTGATATCAGATGAGTGAATTACGTCCCAAATCTACCTGAATCTATCTAGAGAGCTACGAGGGCACGTTTTCCTCTCTACACCAAATTTTCTCCTTCCCCGTGGTGTGTTCACCTCTCTGTTCATGCGGTGAGTCTGTTTATAATCTCAAGTCGAGCAGTGATTCAAAATGGCCACAGTGAGACTTCAGTAAACTCAGCTGTGGTCCATCGTAGAAAATGGCAAATGGCGTAGCAAATACATCAAGTCTCCTCCGAGGTCCTCGTCAAAGACGGAGGACGTGAAGACAGAAAGAGTTTGTCGTCGCCTTTATTCAAACTGACAGGCGCTCAGAGTTTCGTGACAAGAAGGACACACTGATGCTTGGTGTGTATCCGTGTGTGCGTGTTTGTCTGACCCTACGGCTTTTTTCACAGGTTCAAGGAGGACCCATATGTGGCTGCAGAGGGCAACACACCCGAGCAGGGCAGCAGGAGAGGCAAGTACACACACACACACACACACACACCAGTAATGTGCTGTTGCCGTGGTTACACAGCAGCTGGCAGGACTAGGACAGCAGCAGATCGTTGATCCTCCTCCATCCCGTGTCAATCCAACTTGTCGTCACACACACACACACACATCATAGGACACAACACCATCTCTCTCCTCCAGCTAATTAAGTTGATTAAGCTCGTTATGTAAATGCTCGCTGAATTTCCCCGGAGTCCGAATCAACCTCTTAAGCTGCGGTCGTTCTGATCTGAGAGGAGCTTTCAGAAGGACCCCAGCGTTCGTTTCTGGGCGCTAACTGATCCTCCTTCAGTGAAGGAGGTAAAAACAACAAGAAGATAAACAGCAGTGACCACCAAAAAACAGCCAAAAAATAGATTTATTACATTTTAGCAAAACATATTTTAACTATTTGTTGTTTTATTTGTTCTGTTACTAAGATACTTGTGTGTGTTCTCAGCCGTATGTACTTTTTAAATTGCTCTTCTGAGGATAAATTATTGATAAAATATGTGATCAATTTGAATTTAAAATACAAGTAAATATTAGGATACCATATGCAAGGCCATGTAAATTGAGTTTAACAGTAGATCAAGTGTAGTTCTAGTCTTTCTATGTAAATCGACATTTAACCCTGACAGCCAGAGACTGACTCAGTTTAAAACGTTGAGACTGAGGTCGTCTCTTTACAGTGTCAACAGAGGAGCTTTATGGCTTGACTTTGCGCATGTATGTTGTTCAATGTCAGTCAGTCATCCGGATAATAAAATAATTTACTGTGGGACGGTCGTAGTCCCAGGACATGGCTGTTGACTAAAGCCACAACATCAGACACACAGAGCAGCAAACCAAGTCTAACTCTGTTTAAGTGGCTTTGCATCTTTAATGCTGCTCTTTCTTCCGATTGGTCGCTTGGTGTTGGTAGTTCACATTTAAGGAGCCCAACTACATATTTTAATTAAACACCAGACGTCATCTGACTGCACTGATTAAAATCTAAAAGTTAAAAATAAAGGCACTACTCCGACTATGTGCTAAAATAAGGTTATTCTAACTTGATAAAACAAGAAGCAGTTACCACACAACACATTTACCTCACCGGTGATCATAAGTTTCAGTTTAGTAGCTAGATTATTAATGTTTACATAGTTTTGATGTCTTTGATTTATTTCGTTTGTCTTACGGACGAGGTCTGTGTGTGTGTTTGTGGTAGACGTGCTGTAATGTGTTTGTGTGTGTCCTCTCTGCAGCCCGGGGCCGTAACTCTCGTGCAGAGCCTCGGGGCAGGGCCTCAGGTTAGACCACAGCATGGGACTGAGACTAAACTGTGTGTTTTTGTTCCAGTTGTGTGTGTCTGAAACACAACAGCTTCACCCAAAACCAAACTCAGCCCTGACTCACAAAACTGGACTCAACTTAGTCCACTGTTAAAAATAGAAGTTAATTGTGTTTAAGCAGCCTGGCTCACCGTGTGCAACCCTGGTTCCTGCTGACTTGCCTCCAGTGATGTCACTCAGTGGCTAAATTGCATTGTGGGTAATGCAGACAGATTTGGAAAAGGAAGAAGAATGTGTGGAGTAAAACAGGTGATAGCTCTGGTTGTGTTGTGTTGATTTTGATCATTTCTTTTTAAAATGTCCATAATGAGTCCAACAGTGTTTTGGAGTGTAGTGCTAGACCAGTGGACTGCATTTCAAAAACCTGTGGCCTACATTACCCACAATGCAGTGACCAGTGATTTCACTGGAGGCAATTTATCAGATTACATGCAGCTTCCTCCGGAGCCACAGAGGAGTTACCCTTTAACCTACACACTTCCTGCCCTAATACAATTAATTTGTATCAATAAAATCCGCCGTACTGATGCAGATACAGTAAACGTGGAGGTCAAACAGAGTCCAGTCGTTCTCAGGGATTTCTTTGGAATTGGGTGAGCATCTGTAAGGATTTGCTAATCTTTCCCCGAGGCTGGCAGCACTTTAAAAGCTTCTGACTGCACACACACACCAATCTGTCCAACAGTGTTTGTAAATAGTTCACAGTGTTGTGTTGCCTTCTCTAAGTACCGTGCGGGTGATCTTCGCCGTCTTTACGGCCGGAGATCTGCTGAAAGTCTGATCACTGGTCGCAGTGATTGCGTCATTGTTCTGTGAGAAGGTTCAAAAACAAGCTGAGAATTATTTCTAATTGCTGTTCGGTCCTGTTTTTATCTTTTCTTTGTGTCTGACTGTAACCACCGCAGAGTATATCACAGATTATGGCATTACACCTGCCCCACATTAAAGCCTGCACTCGCTTTGTGTGCGTGCGTGCGTGCGTGCGTGCGTGCGTGCGTGCGTGCGTGCGTGCGTGGAGTGACTGAGTGTCCTCTTCACAGCCCCGAGCTGCTCTGTTCAATCTCTTCATTATCATCCTCTCCTCACTGATCCCTTCATTTCTTTTGTACTTGTATCTTTCTCTTTCTGACCTTTTTCATCACATCCTCCCCTCCTCTCTCCCCCTTCATGCTCTTATCCCCCGTCTCTGCTTTTGGTCTCTGACCTTCTCTCTCTCTCTCTCTCTTTACTTCCTCCATCCTCTGCTCTCCCTCCCCTCCCTTCACTACTTTCCTCAACTGACTGTTCTCATTCCTTCACACCTCAATACTTTACTCTTATTTATATATATATATACACTCCGCCCCTCTTTCTGGCCCTCCTTCATCCCTCCCATCATCTGCTCATCTGTTCTACGTCTCTCACTGCCTTTTTATTTTCCTAGCTACTGATAATTTTCATCGTGGATTAATCTGTCATGTTATTTTCGCCATTAATCATTTAGTCTACAAATGTCAAAAAAATGTGAAAAATGCTCATTGCAATTTCACAGAGCCCAAAGTGACGTCTTCAAAGTGCTTTTGTCAAAGAAACACTCCAAAAACCAAAAGACTCTTCATTTTCCTGCCATGAATGACGACGAAAAGCAGCAAATCCTCACATTTAGGAAGCTGGAACCAGCAAGCGTTTGACATTTTTGTGTGAAACGAAATGATTAATCGACTACTTTGTGTCACATCTCTTCCACACTACCATCATTTCTTTCCTCCAATATTTTTCTCATTATTTCTGTCTCCTTTCATCCTCTCTCGTTTTTGATAAATTAGGACTGGGATTGAGTGGTCCTTTGCTTGTAACACAGTTTGTGACTGAAATAGAAAATCGTGAATTATATTTATTACTATAAGGTTTGTTAGAGTATCCCTTGTGTAGAAAATACAACCCACTGTGTGTTTTCACAGCTTCTTTAGTGGAAATCTTCCTACCCAAGGTTTTTAAAATGTTTTTGGTAATTAATTCCTAATCATGTTTATATAAAAACAAAATGATTCACCTTGTCTGAAAAGGAACGAGGTCAGTCAGTGAGCATCTGTGGCTGTAGTTGGTACGGTGTGTCCCTCGCTGTTGGCACTGGACAGCCCTTTTCGGCGGCTTTTTGCTCGATGAGCATGTAGAATTGGCTCGTCAGAAACTGTAAAACACTTGAACTCTGTTGACGCAAGTTGTATACTAATGTTGAAATTACAGCCTCTTGTACAGTATGCTGCTATTGAACAGCTCAGTTTCAGCATTTCTACAACCATAGTGATCTTAAAAGGGTCTTTTTTAAAGACATGTTTTCTCACTGTTGCACACAGTATTCATAGCCAGTCTGTAGCTCAGTTTATCCTCTTAAAAATGTGTAAGATGTCCTCTCCTTCCCTCCCAGTCATCGGGAGTCGGAGTCATCCATCACCCACCACCAAGCTAATAGACGTTTGACCTTGTCCCAGAGTTCAGATGGACTCTGCAGGACTGTCACTGTTACTCAAGTCTCGACTCTGATGTTACGTTTTTACTAAATACTCATTTAAATGTCTTATTTAGAGGAACCACCACTTTGTATGACATTGAACATCCATCATCTCTTTTATCATCTGTCAGTCCCTCCCCTTTCTGACCCCAACCTTTTAGTTTTAATATTACCAAAGCAATGTGATTTACTTTCACCATTAATTTTTCCTCCAGATGACAGCAAGCGGCCTCCTAGAGCTCCGACATTTGGTGACTTCCTGTCTCAGGGCAGGTCCCAGGGGCCCCGGGGGGACCGTGGGGACCGGGGCAGAGGAAGGGGCCGAGGGCAGAAACCAAGCTACAGGTGAATCTGAGCGTCACAGCTTCTCCTCCACCATGTCTGAAAAGATTGTCTGTTCAGTCTGCTGTATGTGTGTTTGTGAGGAGACTATAATATGTTTATTTGTGACTGGATTTTTTTAACAGCATGCATGACAACCGCTGGGAAGGAGAGAAAGAAGAAGAGGACAAGGAAAAAGAGGACAAGACAAAGAGGGAGGAGAAGCCTAAAAAGAAGGAGAAACAGGAGGAGAAGTCCAAACCTGCTGCACCACAGAAGGTAGAGGGGCTTCATCCGGATTAATAATGCAACTCACTCAATGCGCTCACTACACACTGCACACAAAAGACTGCTGAAAGAAACAGGAATTTAACTACAGAGCCAGATTTTTCCCTCAGGAGTTTGTAGAGACCAAATCTTAAAGCTCAGATCATATATGGGTCATATTTCTGGACGCCTGGTGAAAACAATATTTACCCAAAGTACAGAATGTGTAAATGGGTCACTCCACTCACTGCAGGTTTTTAAGTGCAAATTCTTTTCAGTTACTTAACCAGTAATCCCCTCATCCAATCTTTTCACAGGCGGAGGAGAAAAATGGAGACGGGGAGGAGGATGAGGACGAATGGGAGGATGCCAGTGATTTCGAAGACGAAGCCGCGGAGGAAGGGAGTGACTCAGAACACGACTCCAGGGGCGACGAGAAGAAAGACAAGGGGAACGAGAAACCATCCAAGAGCAAAGACAACTCCTCTGTATCTCCCGCACATCGTTCTCGATCAGCAGGAAGCCCCAAAGAGCAGCGGACTCCCAGGCCAAAGGTCCACATCCCGCCACCGGCAGCAGTTCAGGAGTCTCCCGAGGGAGGGAAGCCCCTCAGCCCGTTCTCCCCGCTGGACAGCCACCAGCCTGTTACAGACTGGGGGGAGGAGATGGAGATGCTGTCGCCGCGAAGCAGCATGGGAGGGGAGAGCCCACTGAAACCTCCCAGCCTGGAGGCCAGCCCGCCGCAGAAGAAGGAGCAGGAGAAGGAGCAGGAGCAGCAGGAGGAGGAGACGGAGAGCCAAGCTGCCAGCTCCAGTGAACCAGCTGAACCAGCTGAACCACAGAAAGAGGAGGATACAGGTACAGATGCTTGCTGAGGTGTCACCTTTTCAAAAAGTCAAGCAGGAAATAATTCAAAATAACACCCGATTCATTTGAAATACAAAAAGGAATCTATCACTCTGATCTTTCTCTCAAATCACAGAGTTTCTGATGTCTGTGATTTGTCTCGATGTCGGGATTGAAAGTTGGTGGGAGAAAGAAATGCTGTTTGAAATGTAGCTCTCTTCTTCTCTCTTCTTCTCTGTCTCTTTGATTATGTTTCTCATTTTCTCTGCTCGACTTTCCTTGTGTCTGGTCTCATCTCTACTTTTTCTTCTTCTTCTCTGCCTCCTCACCCTCTCCCCTCTCTTTTACCTTTTCCTCCCCCAATCTTCACCTCCCCCCATCCCTCTTTGCCTTCCATGCTCAGCCATAGATGTTTCCTCTCCTTCAGAGAAGACTAAACCCCAGCAGACTGTGATCGTGTCAGAACCAGAGCCAGACTCCCCCGCTGCACCGCCATCTGACCCCGCCCCACCGCCATCTGACCCCGCCCCCTCTGAGGTCAGTGCGGCTGCTGTTACGACGGACCAGGAAACACCTGCTGCTCCATCGCCAGGTAAAGAAAATCTCAAAAAAGATGTTTCTCTTAGGAGAACGTAGAGACCAAAGAGAGTTAAAAGAGAGTGCATATTGGAAGTACATTCATCTTGTGGACACGACTCCATATGAATGATAATGTTGCTCTGCTGGAAATGTAAATGAGCAGCTGTTTGCATACAAGATCACCATATTAACGTAAATGTGATGATGTATCAAATTTGTGTTAACAACTTGTTTCCGCTGCCTCCAAGTAGCTCAACATGACTTTTTCCTGCGTACTGGCACTTCTCACAAGCTGCCGTTACCATGCTGGTACTCTTTTCTGCCCTCTCCATATGAGCGATTCATAATGGGCATTAAAAACACCATGTGAAGCCCATCTTTTCTGTTCTTGCCTGCCTACTTTTTCCTTTCGATGCTTGAAGTGCTTCGTTTCTGTGACGCACTAAAAGACACAGTATTCATGATCAGTCCTGACAGTCCCGACGGTAGCTCCGTGGGTTACTTGTACCGCTGCAAGCAACTCCAGCCAATTGTTGTCGATATTATATTCTGGACCAAGTCTATCATTGCCGTCCCCACAGCCAAACTGTTAAAAATAGCTAAAAATGAAACTAAATCAGTTAATTTGCCCAAAACTCCCTTTGATCATAAACGTTTTTTACACAAACATGTTCTTGGATGGTGATAAATACTGAACAGATCAGTTGAATGGATCAGACACTCTTCTTTTTCTCTCTGTGAGTAGACAAACCGGACTCTCCCCCCCCTCCGGCCACTCTGGAGGCCGACCAGAGCTCCTCTGAACCAGCAGGAGGGAAAGATGACGACACGGCGCCCGCTGACACCGACACTGCGCCCGCTGAGACCGACACTGCTCCGACAGCAGAGACAGAGCAGACGTCCTCAGGTGCGGTCTATATCACTGACTTTGAGACTGTGGCTTACTGTAAGAAATCCCCTGCGCTCGTCTAACGCCCACTCACGCTTCACTCTTCTTTTAATTTCTGTGCTTGTGTCTGTTTGATTTCCTCATCTTTGTTTTCCTTGTTGTGGTTCTCCCGCTCACTCAGCCTACTTTTCCCCCGCATGTCTAAATAAATGATGGGAGGAGCCGTTTGATGGCAAATCCAAAGAGATATTTATACACTCGCATACAAGCACAGCGTTTTGCCTGTTTTTTTGGATCTGTCACGAGCCTGTCGCAGCATCACTGCCTCCTCCAACCAATCAGGACCCCACTTCCTGTTTGAAACTCCTCCTGGCTGTCTTCCTGCTCCTTCTGTGATGGACTGAATGTACTGACTTTACCTCCTGTAATGGTCTTCTGTATTTACTCCCTGTGTGCTGTACACTGCCCCTGTCCTCCCTCCTCCTGTGTGCATCTCCCGTGTCATGTAAATTATTTTCTTTTTGTTTTTTTTACCCTTTTCTGGCTGTGATGAAAATGCTTACATCATTGCATGGCATGCTACCTGCTTTACCAAACTGTGGTGTAACGCCTCTTATTCTCGCTCTGTCAGTTTTCCTGGTGTCAATGCCAGTTTTTTAAATCAAATATTTTTTTATCTACTGCTTCAGAGCGAGAAAAAGAGGAATCGAAGTAAACTGTGAGCCTTTGCAGTGCGTCACCTGTTTTCTGGTACCTTCACGGCATCTTGGGAACCCAGATAACTACCTTGTTTTTATCAGTTAGACGTGCTTTGCTGCATCATTGCCTATCAAAAGTATTACGCTCATAAATCACTGTATGTAACAACGATCCCAGTAGATAAACCTGTTATGTTTAGGGACTCAAAGAATGTGTTCGCTGGCATAATAATCTCTGAATGTCCTGAACAAATCTGGATTTAAGATGGTGCACAGATTGAGAGGGCGATGCGTCAGCCAACATGGATGACAACATGCGTCTGAGCAGAGCCAAATAAGAGCTTGGGGATCGACTCATAAAATCAGGGCCTGTATTCATCAAGCACCTCAGAGTAGGAAATCAGTCCAAACAGTGAAGCATCTGTGGTCCAACTTTTAGGACAAAAGTAAAATGATAACTTTACTTTTGGTGCCTCAGCATGAGGACTTCACTGTTTCTGAACATGACTGTGTTTTATGTCCTCTGATGAAATAATGGATGTGAAGTTGTGTTTATCGATGCCAACCCATAAAAAGCTTTTATTGTTATTTATTGCACTTCCTGAACATTATACCACATGACATTTCCACTCGGTGAACACTTGTAACCAAAGCACTTCATGGTACCGTGATTCATTAGGGTGTAGGATTTCAGTGTGGGCGCCTCCGGTGGGAAAAGGGACCACTCACCCTGGTTAGAGTCAGTGTTTTCTCCTCGTTGAGCTCCACGTGATGTTTATATTTGTGTTTCTGCACACAGTGGTTCAAAAGTGAGTGTAAACCACAGTCCAGTCCAGTCATTAGTCGCTCCCTCACAAACACTTAGCTGTGGCTGTGGTATCATCACTTTGGCAAATAGATAAGTTTTGAGAGGCACTTTGAAAATGGCCTCAGTGATCTTCCACGTTTGTCTTAAACATTGAAGTATAGAATTAAAATGATGTGGACACCTTTCAGCCACATGTCTTCCTTAAGTAATTTAAAAAAGATAAACTACTGCAGCTACACAGGATGCAGTTAAAAGTAGGGATGTGCAAGATTAGTCGACTAGTCCATTAAATGTTTCTACCCTCACTAGCGGGCACCAGAAGTACCAGTCAGATAAACTTATCTTTATTGTTTTATTAACATAATCATTACTAATGTTAACGAGGCTGTACACAGTTGCCTCTAATATGTAATACATGCAATAATTTCGGACAACGTTTAACCTTTTTATAGATTAATGTGTGCTCAGTTTTCACTGTTTATTACTTTTAGTCTTGTCAGGTAGTCTACGTTTAAACGAAAGAGAAATGTATCATTAGGAACGTCCTCAGTGAAAAGGTCAAAGGATGCTTGAGGCTAGATTAAAATCCAGATACATCAGTTATAAAGACAGAAGAACAAAGTTGGTTTGTGGAAGAAGAACTGAAACAAAAGGGCTGCAATTTACGATTATTCTCATTATTGACTGATCTGCTCTTTTAAGGAACTGGAACCAGCAAATGTTTGACGTTTTTTCTTGAAAATTAACTGAATTTGATTAATCAGTTGTCAAAATAATTGGCAAGTGACTTCCTTTCAGTTGACTAAGTGATAAATTAAGTAATCTTTGCTGCTCTATACAACGGTAAGCTGAATAAATTTGAGGTTTTGGACGGTTGGTCCGACAAAATAACATTTGAAGACACAACTGGGAAATTGGCCATTTTAACTCTTTTCTAAGGTTTAACAAACCAAACAATTAATCGATTGATCAGGAAAATGTGGTTCCTCTTTAGTTCTCTCGTTGTTGTTTAATGAAGACCTGTGGCAGAAACATGTTAAACTCTTCGTTGTAATTAACTTTTAAAGTTCACTAGAACTTAAAATTAAAATACCAGATGAAACATTTTCACTGTCAGAAGATTTCCACCATCGTCTTCTGTTCTGTGGTGTAAATGACACACTGATTGCTTTTACACTTCGCCTGGTGACTCATTTGTGATAAACAGCAGATGAGCTCATGTGGGCATTGTGTGTGTGTGTGTGTGTATGCGCATGTGCACGCCTGCACACACACATCTGTTGATGTGACTGTGTGGCAGCGTTATTGTGTGTCAGTGTCGGGGTGGAGATCAGGAAACCAGGGAAATTAGAGGCACAATTAGGTTTTTAAAAGGCTTTTGAGAGGAAATGAGCTGCAGCCTGCTGGACAGATGATGGGCAGACAGAACGGAGACCGTTTGAAGTCTGATCGAATTAAATCTTGTGAGACTCCACAGTGGAGGATCTGACCGTGGATGGAGATGAATGACGTGAATCACTCAAGTACCAGCATGCACCCCTGTTTAAAAAACACTAACACAGTTCTGGTGATCCTCCAGTCAGTTTGTTTTAAAGACAAACAAATCACCCTCCTTTAACTTCACCCAAACACGCGTACAGGGTACAGGCAGCAGAGTTTACAGTAGGGCTGGGTCATTGGTAGGGCTGCAACTCACGATTATTTTTGTCGTTGACGAATCTGTCGATTAGTTTTTCAGTCTATAAAATGTCGATCAGTGTTTCCCAAAGTCCAAGATGTCGTCCTCAGATGTCTTGTTTTGTCCACAACCCAAAGATATTCAGTTTCCTGTCACAGCGGAGGACAGAAACCAGAGATTATTCACAATTAACAAGCTGAATAACTCAAGCATCATCCTCAAACATTTCTGACAATATGCTGATGAGACGGCACTTTAATTATGTAAATGCATCTCAAATCTTTGACCAAGTAGTTTTCTTATTTTGCCCATTTTGAACAACATTGTATTTCTGCGTCTGACCTTCACTATAATAATCTGTAAATTCATCTACAGGACAGATTTGATGTTGACACAATTAGGTGGGGAATAAAAATACGTGCTTAAACTTATTCACTTTCTTGCAAAGACTTAGATGCTGCTAAAACTGCACACAGGCGGAGCCAGCACCTCTAAAGCTCACAGATTAACAAGTTACATAACTGGAATCACCTGTTCAGACAACATATGAATGATTAACAATCTGAAAACGTTTTGGCCCCTAAAGAAGAATAAATGAAAGATGAAAACGTCAAGTGGATGTCCACACAGTGGAAAACCCTTACATTATGAATTTGTTCTCCAGTCCAGAAAAATAAACGTTACCCTCGATCATTATTGAACCACAAAAAGTGCTGGTTGTGACGTAGAGATCAGGAAAGTGTGCGTACACGTGTACAGCTGGATGATTCAGTATAGATCATTAGGGGCTCTGCATGTGATGATTTGTCCCATTCAGCAGCAGACGAGCTGAATGTGCAGAGTGACGGAAATAATGCTGCTATAGTCGCAGTCAGGATCCTCCCCCGGGGCGGCTCGCTCTATGAATGTGCACACTTATGGTACCGTGATGTGCTTTGGATAAAAGCATTGAGCAAAATGACACACTCGCACACACTCACACACACACACTCACACATGTTCTTGGCCGCTGCACCACCACTTCCTCCCTGTGTTTGTATCAACAGGCTGAAGCTGCTGGGAACAAACAGACCCACCTCTCAGGAGGATGGAAACATGAGATGGATGAAGAGCATCACACTACTCATCACTGCAGCGACGTCACACATCGAATCAAAAAGAAAAAAAGACTCAAACCATCATGAGGAGGACTGTACACCGCCACCATGGAGCAGCCTCTCTTCAGCTCTCTGAGCTGTTTTAAAGTCTCTTGGATCACCTCTGAGCCACCTCTCAGCCAGGTTTTGTCTCACTCTGTTTAGTGTAAAGGTATGAAAATAATTCAGTCACTGGTTTTTAATACGGGAAAGCTTTAATCTGTCGTTCTCACAGGGGTTTTCTGATTAAGGAAAATGAAATGAGCCTGATCCAATTTGTCCAAAAGGCCACATCTGTAGAAATGTCATTTAACAAAATATCTCTGGCTCTATAACGCCGGCTCCACACCTGGCAGGCCTCACTTATGTGTCACCACGCGTTATTGGCCTGTTTTTGTCTCGATAACATTCACACGCATATAAAAGCAGAGAAAATGACCTTTCTCGTGTTAGCGGTGGCGTTTCTACCCACCTGAAAAGAAATGTATTTCATCACGTTGAACACGACGGGACACAAAACTAACGATGTGGAAACGAGACGTCAGACAAGACTGTTATTGTAGGTTATAATTGGAAAAACATCATCAGACTTAATTTTCCTGCACAACAAAATTGGATTAACCTTCACATGCAAAGCCGTCTCACTACAGACTCATCGCGGCTCTAGTTTTGAAACTTTAAACATCTGTTGTGAGTGACTGTGGCGGCTGATCATCACAGTGATCTCAGATCCATTAGTCCTCATAATGTAGAGATGGGACTCCACCCTCCAGCCTGTCCTGCTCTTTGCTTTTATTTTGTGGCTTTTAATGACTTTGTTTGTTAGATTTTACAGGGAAATACTATTGTTCATATCAGATCCCACTGAGCGAGAATACGTCTAAAGACACATGAACAGTAAGAGTTCTTCAGCTTGTTTACATGAGCTGCACTGCAGGTAGATCGGGATGTTTTTAATGTCATTTATGTTTTACGTCAGAGCCAGCTGTGCAGGCCTTCTGTCTGTGTGTGTGTGTGTGTCTGTGTGTGTCTGTGTGTGTGTGTGTGTGGTAGAATAACTGACTTCAGTGATCATGTGAGTCAGATGTGAATCGGAGTGAGCGACTGGCTGTGAGCAACACGCCGTCGTTTGGCTGACGCTCTCACCCGGATTAACTTTAGGATCAGGTGTCTTGCTTAAGGGCACTTTGACAGAACACAATGTGACTTCCTCACATCTCCTCCTCGGCTCGAAATCTATCAAAATGCTAATTATGTACTTAGATCAGTTGGTCCGTTTGCTTTTTTATCGAATTATGTAATTCTGCTTCATAGTCAGAAAACGTTTGGTGTTTTCAGTGATTCAGACGGAGCTGTCATGATCCTGATGGGCTGTGAATCATCAGCTCTTAAGAGAAAACTGTCATATCCGTCTGATACGAGTCGTCCTCTCCCCTTAGATGGAAATTTTGTTTTTAAATTTAAGTGTCAAAAAGGCTTAAAGGAACAGTTCACCCAAAGATTAAATTTCAGGCCTCATCTCCTCACCCCCATGCTGATTGAAAAGTCAGGTGAAGTTTCGTAGTCCACAAAACTTTTCTGGAGCTTCACAGCAAAACAGCGTTGCAGAAACATAAATATGTTTCCTTACAGCGCGTTCAGTGTAATCCAAGTCTCCAGAAGCCCTGAGATCCCAAATTTATTTGAATAGATATTATTTACATCCTTTTTTAAGTACTAACGGGGGCTAAGTAGATAATGACTGTGGCAGCGTTTACATGACAACAGGTTTGCTAAAAATGGAAGTTCTGCGTGTATACGACAACGTGGTGATCCACAAAAATGATTGAAAAGCTTTATTGTGCATTCCAGGCTAGTCGGTGCCGGTGTAACTTTGCAGTTAAACAACAATGAAGTGAATTAAGACAAAAAGATTTCACTCTTTGCCCTTTTTAGGCAAAAACCATTGTCGTGTAAGCGCCCCCTGAATTTAAATTTTTGGGTGAAATGTTCCTTTTTTAAATGGAAAAAACCTGACGTACTTAAAACGAAATCGGTGGTTTTACATGAAGTCTTTTTAATTTTGTCGACAGCCAGGATTTGAAGATATAATTGTGTAATATTTGGAGATAGTGAAACATGAATCGCTCCTGCAGTAATGAACTTTTTATTCACTCGTACCTCAGCAGACCAAGGGCTTCAGTTTGGTTTGTTTTTGAGTTTTGTTTTCTGCAAACGGCTCTTTGAATCATGTTAGTCGTAGCCTAGCCGGCTCGCCTGTGGTCGTTTGGTGACGAGCAGATAAATGAGATGCTTTAATGTTTTTGTGTTCTGTACCAGAGGAATAAATATGATGCATTTGGGTTGGAAGGAACCGCAATATGTACAGTTTTTAAACGGAGAAGAACATTCCAGAGTCGGGTGTTTGTGCAGAATGTAGCCTGGGGGCTATGAAAACAATATTTTGTTTTATGTTTTCCTCTTTTTGCATTTGGATGTTTTGTTTTTCTGAGCTTCGATGACTGATTGTATTTAAGGCAGTTGGATATTTCAGTGTACATCTGTTTCTACAACGTCTTCCTGTTTGATACATGAAATCGCTCTGAGAACTAACAAGGTTTGCCTTTCTGGATTGGTGTGTGCAGCTGTTTTCATAAAGTTATCAGGACTAGCATGAATCCCAAATTGTAGCTTTTTAATGTCGTCAAAGCCATGAATGAAATCAATATTCCCATCAGAGAGAAGAGCCCTGATGTTTGTACAGCTTTCCAAAACGTGTTCCCACATGAAATGTAAAGCACACGTCGGTTTTTGTTTTTCTCATTTAGCCAATAAATGTATTCCTCTGAGGTCTGTTTTATTTCATGTCTTGTAACAAGCGTTGGTTAACAGGTAATAAAGCTCTTATATGTCCTTATAAGCTTAGTAGCAGTAATACGACTATTTAAGCGTTAATAATAGTGTAATTCACACGTTAATTGTTAGATTACAAGTTTGTGTAAGTGCTAATAAATATCTTAGTTTATAGACTGCTTACAAAAAATGAATCGAAGCCCTGTGAGTTTCTTCAGCATTACAAACACATTTAGCAACTTAGCTATTTTGTAATTGTTAAACCTTAACTAATCTTTTTTCGTTGCTTTCTTGAGATTAAAACATGCCTAATTATGCATTAATTAGCAGGTAATTATTAAAACAATATCTTGACACCTGCCGCTGTATGATCGACACCGCCCCTTTGAGGTTTACCATCCGTTTGTTTTTTACATGACATCAAGACATCAGAGCGAGAAGGATGAGGCTGCATGACATCATAGGAGACAGAAATATAGTGAATATTATCGTCTAGGCCGGGAAAAAGGAAAAAGGGCGTCGGTGACATCACCAGCGCCTTTCTGAAAAACAGTTAAGAGATTTTCAACTCAGAGTAGCTGCACAAAAAAGGCAAAGCACTCTGCAAAGCAAACCAAAATTCAAAGGTAGCTCCAAGATATTGAGTGGGCAGCACAACCGCTTCCTGCTTCTCATCATGCTCTGTGCTGCAGCTATTCGACTGAAGCGACTACCTGCTGTTAGCAAGTAGCTCAGTTAGCCATGCCAACCAGCCTCCCAGCGAACACGGCTGGACACCAGACTGGGACTGAACGCAGCCTCTGAGACGGACAGGGGATACAGTACAGAGGTGATTTACAGCATGTAGAGCGTGAATATGTTCACATCTTACTCTGTGAAGAGCAGAGGTGATGGTGGAAAGACAAACTAAGAGTGTGTTGGTGAGTTTAAATGAAGTTTTACAACGTACACTCATTTAAGTTTGGTCAAAGAGACTCTTGAATGCAGACGGTGTATGGTTGTATTTTTCTCTTTTATAAGAACCACAAGTGTAAAAATATCTCCTCTATTCACATTTCATGAGTTTGTTTATTTATTTAGTAGACTAAGTAGTGAAATGCTGCTTTATTTATCTACAGGGGGTATCGGACTATCTCCTCTTGATGTACAAAGTCATATAATGAGAGAACAGCTGGTTATCACGCTAGCCTCAGTAGATGGTACATAGACATCTTTGACATTCTGGCCACATCTTACATATTGTTCCTTTAAATGCCTCATAATCCGACAATAAACATGTTTATTAAGCTTCTTATTGATGCTCGTTACAAGGATCTTATTATAAATGTTCTTCTGGAGGTTTGAGACGGATAATAATAATGTTCAGAGGCAGGTTGAAGGTTTTCTGCATCCATGTTGGATCAAAACCATCTGTACTGTAATATGTGCTGGTAATAACACACACACACACACACACAGACACACACACACTGTGCACACTGTTGTTGTGTTGGACTCTCTCTTGTGACCTTCACTGCTGCAGGACAGGAAGAAGGATGACCGCAGCTCCTCTGTTCATCCTGTTAGAAATCCCCCTCAATGCACAGCCTCGTTTCCTGGCCGCAGCCTGTGAGTCATCTGGAGGAAAAGCTGTTTTTTTTTGTTTTTTTTTCTACGGTCTTGATGTGTGTTTTATTTGCTCCTCCAGCTGCTGTGCGGATCTGACGGGCTGGAGGAGAAAATCCGCGGCGGTGATAATTTGTGGATGAAGCCGCATCTCTCCCATCTTCTGCTGCGGGACGTTTCTCTCAAACTATGACCCAATCGTTGGGTGTTGCGTACTTTCAGCCCCTCCTCGTCCGGAGCTGCGTCAAGGCGGACGGAGACACGCGGAGCGGCGCCGGAAACACGGAGGAATTTATTTCAAAATAAGAGTAGACTTTTTTTTTTTTTGTTTCTCCCCCTTCTCAAAAATAATGGTCCAGCTGGTGTTTTCATCCGAGTGGTAGATGTAATAATGATCCGAGGATGGAGACGGTTTATATGCATTATAAAATTAGACCAGAGTTAGGGGACAGCCTGGTGTGGGGGACAGACTCGTTATAATTTAGGATATCTGTGAGTTTATTTCACAGATTAGACTTCAGACTGCTCCCTCCTGACTCTGTCACAGTATTCAGCATCAGAGCTTTTTGCTGACGAATGCATTAACTTTAATTTTCTGCCTAGCACAGCGTTAAAAATGATGAAAATCGTTAAATTCCAGTGTTGTGAAAAGCACCCAAAATTCATACTTGAATAAAAGCAAAGACTACGTGATAAAATATTACTTTGGTTAACGTGCAAATAGTATGTGTCAAATAAAAAAAATATTATACATGTTTGTAAGTGTTTACTGAATGCAGTGGGTCGACCAGTTAGCTGCCTGGCCGATCATTGGCTCCAATATTCAGTATTTTTCTCGATAGCGATTGCAGATTAATAAACTAAATATGCTCTGATGCAGCGTGCAGTCGGCAAAATAATCAGTAACTAAAGTTTACAAATAACTGTAGTGAGTAAAAAGTACAATATCTGCCTGCAAAATGTAGTACAAGTACCTCAAAATGAAACTTGTGTACAGTATCGGAGTAAATATACTCGGTTACATTCCATCAACCTGTAAACCCTCTCTGATGGCGGACAAACACACTGTGTGTACACACTTTTCATCAAATTAGCCTCCTGGATATTATCATCTATCGCTTTATTCATGTTCAAGTTAATCGAGCTCAAATGGAGCTAAAGACAAACTGCTAATTGGCTCATTAATCTTGAGAAACAAACAGGTTATTCATATTTAAATGTTTCCATCTTTACCTTTTACAACAGTTTGTGTTCAGATGTTTTGCAGTTTTACACATTTCTGCCAAGTGATTTTTTTTGTGGTACTGTACTGTAATATATAATATAATACACAATAAGTGCAGGTAGTTGTACGTGTTTAAAAAGGCTGCTGGTGTTACTGTTATTTAATGTAACGTCTCATTTGTTGTTAGTTTTCCTCTTCCATCTGTACTTTGTGCTGCAGTTAAAGTCAGCTTTATTTTGAAAAGCCTCGCCGGAAGCGCGGTGTTTAACCGAGGCCAGCCTGACAGCGGTCCCGTCCAGCTGATGCCAGGCTCAGCCTCCCTGAGTTCAGTTTGCCCGGTGCGCACCGAGGACTCACAGGGGTCAGGCGGCTCCAGCGTCCTGCGCACTCGGCACCGGGACCCGCGCAGCTGCCCTGCGGCTCAGACTGCACCCTGCGCCCGCAAGAGCCGCGGAGGGCAGAGGGGGGACGGCTGGCTCTGCTGTCCGGACTCAGATGAACGCACAGGAGAAATCTCTGGAGACGGTTTTAGCGCTGATGCCGAGATGAAAGCGGCCGGCAAGCAAGTGACCGTGACCGCGGACAAGCTGAACGGGGACATGAAGCGCAGGCCGAGCTACCCCGGAGAGCTGCGGGCCAAACACGCCAACATGTCAACTAAGATCTGGGTGAAAGTCGCGATGGCGATCGTGTATTTCCTCTGCGTGTCCGTGGCCGCGTTCATCCTGGTGATTTACTACGTGTTTTTCTGGACACCCGACCAGCCGCACAACATCACCAGCACCGCGGCGCCCAACCGCACCGAGTGCGCACCGCTGTTGGGATGACTATATAGCACGCACGCACGCACGCACGCACGCACACATCTACACACATTATGTAGGTGACTGCACACACCTGACATGCGGCTGCAGCAGCAGGGACGGATGGATGCGAGGGACATGACCGCATCCAGAGTTTGGGATGCTGACTGAGGACAGAGAGGGCAAAGAGCTGCGGGATGCATCAGCAGGAGGCAGGAGGCAGGAGGCAGGTGGGGAGGGGGCGACTGTTGTTTCATCGCCAGCTTTACCCAAACACCCCGTCCTGAGGGGGGCTCGTATGTTTTAGCATTTTCTTCTCACAGACCCCAGAAACCTCCTGAAAGGATGTTTGATTGTCTTTGTTCTTGATTTAATGTGTTGTGGAGGATAAGATGGTGGTTTCTTCTGGAAGTCACACACTCACATCCGGATGAGACGATGAGCACAGACATGTAGGAGGCCTTCAGAGTGACTGCAGGTGAACCAGAAGTCTTTAACTGCTGCTGAACTTTAGTCCAAAGCTTCCTGCCGCACTGATCCACGCCGATGACACACACAATAACACTTCAGGAGAGGCTTTCTTAAATCTGTTCTGTGTTCCTGCAGCCTCAGTGGAGCTGCAGCCATCGATTAGTCTCTCTCGATTAATCAATTTGCTGTTTTGGTCTATGAAATGTCAGAAAATGGTGAAAAAATGTGGATCGGTGTTTCCCAAAACCTGAAGTGACGTCCTCAAATGTCTCGTTTTGTCCACAACTCAAAAGATATTCAGTTTCCTGTCGCAGAGGAGGAAAGAAACCAGAACATATTCACATTAAAGAAGCTGGAGTCAGAGAATCGTGATGTCTTCCTTTAAAAGACTTACGCTGATTATTCGATTACCAAAAATTAAACAAAGTGATTAATTGTTGCAGCTCTAAAATTGATTAAAACGAGTCATCTGAAGACGTAACTTTGGGTTCTGGGAACACATTTTTCATAATTGTCTGACATGTTAAATAAATAATTGCTTTTAATTAATCGATAAAGACGATAGTCGTCAGATGCAGCCCTGAGCCTCAGCATGTGGTGGATTTGATTTGTTTGGCAGATTCTCATTGTTAACGTATTTAACGTATAACATCCTCACGTTGGACAGTTTAAAAAAAAATCAAAGTCAACGCAGCAGAACCAGATTTACAGTCTTTTTTATTCCACACATACTTGTGGAGCCTATTTTACCCACAATGCAGTGCAATTGCTGAAAGGTAGACAAGAGATTCGCGTGAGGTATGATAGTAGTGGCTGGAGCCTTAAATAGAGATTACTTGGAGAAATGAGTAAAAATAATAAATTTTCAAACTTTAGTCCGAGCCGACACTGACTCAAGTCCTGTACTGGTCCTGTACTGGTCCTGTACTGGTCCTTTGTGTTACTATTAGAATAGTTTTACATGTTTTAATGCTCAAAAACACATCAGTTTTCTCAGTTTTCTCTGTATTCCCCCCCCACCCCCCCCACCCCCCCTGAATACCCAGTCTGCTCTGATTGGTCCGCTCACACAGGCCTGAGCCAGCACCGCTCACCGTGACTCCGGTTGGCTCTGTCGTGTTTTCAGCTTCCAGTTAGCTTCACTTTTAGCATGAATATAGGTGTAAATTATGCAACTGTGTGACACGGTGACGTAGTGTGATGTCACAAAGTCACAGAATTAAAGGCGGGACTACTGATGAGGTGTTCAGGAGCAGTGTTTTCTGTGGGAAAGAGGAGCTTCTGTTGGCGTGGACTTTTTAACTTTAAAGACCTTCTACATGCACAAGAACCTATTTAACACACTGAAGGAAAGGAAAATACTGAAAAAGCATAATAGGTCTCCTTTGAAACATCATTTCTGCCTCGTCGAGAACCTTTTTAAACCCACAAAAGACCCCTTAGCACTCTTAAGACCCCCCTCAAGGACACTGAGAACCTGATTCCTGCCTGAAAATCAACCCAACCCAAGGGATCCCTGGAACCCTCTTAAGTACGTTAGAAAACCATTAAGAAAACCACCAAGCAACCAATCGAGAACTCTTGAACCCCCGAATGCATCATATAAAGAACCTCTTAGAACCCCAAAGATTCTGCACCTCCCTCTAAAACCCCTTCAAGGACTGCTGATCTCCCCCGAAGAAGCTCGGAGACCCTCCAGGACGTCACTGAGATCCACCGCTCTGCACTAACGGAGACTTCTTTTTCAGATATGCCTAAAGAGGAATGATGGACTCTCTTTTTCTTTCGTTCTTTCTCTCCACAGCAGGATGCTGTTTGTATTCAGGTATCTAGAGGAACTTAAAGCGATACTGTACTGTAGCAGAAGTAGCCTAAATTGTGATCTCCGGTAGATCGTAGCTGTATGAAACGCGAGGCGATCACTCTATACTCTCAGTAGTTGCAGCAATTTTACCTTTTTAGAGCAACTTTTGTCTTGCGTCACCTCACAGAATGAGCTTAGATATTCAACGTACCTCTTCTTAACGACACAGTTTGTTCACCTCACTTCCTGTTCATAATTTAGGCTACGATCCTTAAACCTACTAGACTGTTTTATTTACGATGTAGCCTTGAGAAGTTATTGTTATGATATGATAAACTATGCATTTATTCCAGTGTGGGTGTCGTCATTCCGGCTGCTGTCAGCACATGAAGAAGCCCAGACGGCCGTGTGGTTTCATTCTGCGCTCATATAACAGAAGGACGTTTCACTGGAAAGGCCAAGCTGACGTCAGCTGAGAGCTATTTTGAATTTTTACAGCTGAAACATTTCAGCTTTTATAACATAACCCTCTGTGACATTTTCAACATCCACTTCCTGTTCAAATCTGTGCTGGTAGGTTCAGAAATTACACCAGGAAGTATAACTTGTGTGTAATATAATATAATACTTGTGTAAAAGTACATTCAGCCTCTTCAGCAGGACAGTTGCTTGGCCTTCTCCTCAGCCCCTGAAATCCACTGACCTTTCTCATGTTTATCTAATTATCATGCTTTAGTAACTGGAAGAGTGTTTGTCAGGTCTCCTCTGATGATGAGAAAACATCCTCAGGCAGAGGCTGCAGCTTTATGAGCAGTTAGCAGCAGTGTTTTTTATTTTTTGATACACTTCTTGTTGAAATGAAATCTTTCAGACTACGTAAACTATAAATCTATGACTGTCCTGAATACAGTCTTTTGGGCTCCAGAGGTTTGGTAGTAATCAACAGCGAATATATATTAAAAAAAAATTGATTCGGTAATTTAATCATGCTTAATTTTAACAACAACTACTTTGATCTGCTCACCTTGCCGCTCCTTCAGCTCTTCTTCCACCTCTGGTCTCATTATTGCACACACAGTTTGCCTTTACTGATTTGTTTATTTAGCATAAACAACAAAACAACGATACAAATATCCAACTCCCAAAATTAAAAACCGAATATCTACCCGACAAATGAATAGTTTAATATTCACCTACTCAGTTCCACATTCAGTATTATCATCTTTTGATGGTGATGGTAACACCATTAGAGCTGCAACCATGTCAGATTTTAACAACACAATTTTTGTGGCCAAACAAATTTGTGATAATGAAATTATCTGGATATCTACAGACATTTGAATGCTACGAATCGAATCGAACTTTGTTTACTGTGTTTAAGTGACCCTTAATAGACGAGTGTAGAGGGTGAAGAGTCTGTGACCAGAACTGAAGAACAGTTTCATTCAACAGAAGAGCTCATAAACAAAAGATACACAAGGCCGAACGACTGCTGGATTATTAACACGATATCAGTATTCCATTTTTTAATATCACGGTATCAATATCAGGATATTGTTACACCCCTAAATACTATATTTTAATGCACAGTTTTATAGAGAGGTGATGAAATAATAATGAATAATGAATAATGAAATATAAGACTAGAAAAACTACACACCCAACAGTCCTGTAAGCGACGTTGTCTCGTTTAAAGGGGCACTATGTAGTTTTGATATTTACAACATTAATGAGGTAATTATACAAACTCTGAAATGTCATTTTTTTTCGATAACTGAATAAACAAGCTGTTCTCAGAGGAAAATAAGGTTCAGAACACTGTTTGAAACTAGAAAGGTGGCAGGGTCCGCCACATATAAACAAAGTAAAGCAGTATGAAACTGTGTTGTCCTTTAAGGTCCGTTTGTTTATTCAGTCATGAAAACAGAGATAATTTGTTCCTTTAATTTGTTTAGGCATAAAAAATCAGTCAATAAATCTTTCTCTTCTGATTAAGATTTCTTCCTCAAACCTACAGAGTGCACATTTAACTCTTACTAAAGTGAAACCTTGTAGTCGGCCCCAAATATTAGCTCGCTCACTGAACTGATCCGGTGACGGCCATGTTGGTGTTGGTGACGTATACTGAGCGAGACGATGCTGTTCACTGAGCGGTGAACAACATCAAAGAACTGCCTGCTTTAAATAATGTTTAACGTACATTTTAAAATATTTCAAATCTAAAAGAATTTCCAATCTGAAACTTTATTTCAATGTGTATGAATGTATTTATTCATTTCTGGTGATTTCATAGGAGTTCATAGGAGGCTTTTGATGCATCAAGTGGGGATCTTCTGAAGTCGTTTCAGCTCAGTTTCTTTGTGTTTTCCTTGCTGAGCTGCACCGGAGGAAGAGGAACACAAGGAGATTTTTCTAGTAGCACATTTTTGTACTAACCAACCAGAATTTGACTCCCAGTAGGGCTGCCTGTGGTTTGGTCCTGTGTCACGTTTTGTTGGATGGGAAGTTGGTGAGGAAAACAAACTGGAACAAAACTGGACAGAACACATAACTTCTCAACCCAATCGCCACAATAAATAGTAGCATTTCTGCAGAACCACTGATAACACTGTGTTTATGCTTTGTTTAGGTTTTGTTAGGATTAGAAAAACATCATGGTTTGGTTTAAAATACATGTTTCAGTCGCCACGATCACGGATGGAGATGGTCCAACTTTCCATGAAAGTTAGCCGGTTTTGAACTCCACAAAAAACTGGAAATGTTCCCAGGTGTCCTTTAAAATATCCAGCGCTGTGATTCCACCTGTGGTCGGTCGTCTGGCAGCCTTGTTGGCTTGTAATAACGCCACCACCATCCCCAATGTCAACCTTGGACATATCTGTGGTTTGTAAAAACATTAACTGCTAACATGATATCCTGGAGACTGGGCTGAACTTCATTGTTGGAAGTACAAGGGAACATCTTTGGGTTGTGGATAAAAACAAGATACTTCAGGACGGCATCTTAGACTTCAGCAACATTTAATCAGAAAATAATCAACAAATTAATTGACAATGAGAGTAATTATTACAACCAATAATGAAAAAGCCTAAGACAACGTCTGTAAAAAATAAAAGAAAGCCTAAAATTGGAAGATGGTGTAATGTACAATTCATCTGACGTGTTTTACTGTAAGTAGAGGTCAGGTCAAACTTGTAGAGCAAAGTGCTCTCGAGATGGAAATATAGTTGAAACAAAAATAAACAGGTAAAAGCTGTGATGGACAAAATGTTGCTTCTTAGTTATATTAATAATCAAGAGGACTCAAACACACACACACACACTCACAAAACCTCTTCTGTGTGCACAGGGGAGTTGACTCCATGTATTATTTGTAATAACACAGACACAAACAGTGTGTGTGTGTGTGTGTGTTAAGTTAGCAGCTGAAGTTGTCAGCTGTCGTTCTTCCTCGCAGGCTGCAGCAGCCGCGACCTGGAGGCGAGCACGTATGACTCAGCAGAGCTCGCCGTCCTGTCCGGACTGCAGCAACAACAAACAACAACACCCTGCTGCAGTTTGTTAACACCTCTCTGTCAGTCATTCACACCTTCCTCCTCTCCTCTTCCTCTCTCAGCCTCTGTGGGTCCAACATGAGCTGGCCGGAGGGAAATCTGAAGTAGAAATCATTATTCATTTATTAAATCCACTGTCGCGCAGAATAGGAGCAGTGTTCTTCACGATGTTTAATGAACTCATCTGAGAGCGTCAGGAGGTGAATCAACACAAAGCTGATCTCCAGCTGTAACGTGACAGGAATGTGTTTCAGGTGCAGAGCAGGTTTCTGTCGGACAGAAGAGCCGCAGCACAAACTCTGAACTGCTGAACTCAAAGTGACCATCAGCACAGGCAACGACACATTACCAGGATCTGACAGGTGAAGAGAGGCTGTGGAAGATCACTGGATTCCCTACATACTGAATTCAGTGTATTTTTGTTGCATGGTGGCAAGTGGTTTTCACATAAAAGAAAACTTCATTGTTGCACAATGAAGTTTTCTTTATATTTTTTATTCCACAAATGAAATTCATGAGTGAAACTGAACTTGCAGAACTTCAGCCTGAACTGAACATTTACAGCTCTGACAGCAAACGATCAGAAAGATGCACAGAAATGAAAATTGTTTTTTTAGTTTTTAAAATGTATTCATTTATCATTAATGATTATTATTACGTCATTACATTATTATTATTATTACGTCAGCAGACAACACACAAACTCAGAAAGGCTCAGGTACAGAAATTAAACCCTCGCCATCACACAGCCCAACTTTTTACACAGGTTCTTGAAAACTGTCAGCATCCACCAGCACACCCTCTCTTTCTCTACATCTGTAGGGCTTGGAGAGGACTTTGCCCACAGAGAAGAACCTGCAGATGGCGCTTGGTTGATTTGGTGGTGTTGTCAGGTGAACTTTAAAAATAGAGGCCATGCAATGATCAAGTTGCGGGTCTTCCAAATTCAGTGAACGCAATAGACCCTCCGCACTGTCTGCCATCTCACACAGGTCTTTAAAAATGGCCTTTTTGAGGTTTTTCAAGGATCCGATGTTTAAATCTGCACCTTCGGCCTTTGCCCATGTGGCTTCAAATAGTCGCTGAATGATGTCATCTCTGTTTGCAGGAAGCACACAAAGTTTTAGGAATAACTTCCAAACCACCATCTCGACAAGTAACTTGACGGACGATTTGTCGTGTTGTGAACTTTTTTGTCCATCAAGTTCCTTCAAGACCGCCTTATAATGTGAAGAGTGGTCACATTTGAGTCTTGAGAGTCTTCGGCACATGCATGAAAGCCTGTGTCACCCTTAGACTGCGGTATTCACAGTGATTATTCAGCCACCAGCTCATTAGGGCTATGAAATTATGCACGTGGATCTCTATGTCAGCATACATAATAGCATGTGAGACGTCAACATCACTATTCCCGTTAGTTTCTCTCCCAAGTCTTTGTGTTTCTGGAATAACCTGGGAGATGATTCCATTTGTGAGGTGACTGTAGACGATAACACTCAGTTCCTTTGTGACTTCCTCGGATTTACCACTGTAAATTTTTTGGTACAAAGGAATCAGAGCCAGCTCATTTCCCCCATCACTTTCACCATCTTCTGTCTGAAGCAGAGAGTCAATACTATCTACGAGCAACTGCAACGACTGACTGCTTTCATCGCTGAGGTCCAGGACAAATTGGGCCCTTAGCTTGGCTGCAATGCGGCAAATGGCTGCTTTGGCAAAACCCTTTGCAAAAAAGGTTTTTATCTTGCTGCGCACTTCTTTCAGTTTGCCCTTCTGTTTGGGTTCTGGACTGGGACTTGCAACGTCCGCCAACAACTATAATCTCCTGAGAGATTTCGTATTTCAGTGTCTCATACGCAGAGTGTGGCACGTCATCCAAAACAGGTTTTGTGACGTTATGCAGTTCTTTCCCAATTATGCTCTGGACAGCTTTAGATGTTGCTTTCACAAGGCTGTCCTGCACTGTTGTGACTGATGACTGAAGGCGATCATCAGTTTCTGCAGACTTCAGGTTTTCTTCCTTCCTCCGTCCAAATAATCCATGTTTGGCAGCAGACTTAATCTTGTCCATCAATGACGCTAACGTTATGCCGGCATGTTCAACCCTAGTATGAAGTCTGCTGTGTGGAGTGATGTGCCCATCTGTTACGGGCTTCTCGGTGTTCAAACTAGTGGAGAGTACAAAGTTGACGCTCTCTTCAACATCTTCTCTCAACAAGTCTCTGACAGGTGTTTCAGGCTGACACACTCGACTGGGTCCGAAAGGCCCATAGCGTCAGCAAAGTTCTGAGTAACAAGTCCATAGGGGACATTGTCTGCAAAAGTCCTGCATGTGAAGCTCTGCATGGCTCTGAAGAAAGTCCAAAATATCTTTAGACACGGCTGTTTTGATGTCTAAAAGCAGGTCTGCCAGCATAGTGGCCTCATCGGCGGATCCAGACTTCAACATTTTCCACCTTCCTGGCGTCATCCTTTGAAGAAAGCATTCATCCAGTTTTCGAACAGCATCGTTGGCTAACGGCTCCTGTGTCTGAGTTGTGTCCTGTGTTTTTGTCGCATCCATGGTGACTGTTGCTGTTTTCTGATCCATCATCTTTGGGTACTCTGTGAATTCCTTGGCGAAGTTTCCACGTACTGAGTTGATCGTTTTAACACCAGCAGCAATCAATCCCACAACCGAACGTGTGTGTATGTTGACTCCAGGCAAACAAATGTAACCATGGAACAGTGATCAAAGCCAACAGTGATGCAGTAAGGGCAATGGTTTTTTTGAATAAACGTGTTTTCATCATCTTTCTAGCAATGTCAATTATCAACTTTTCTGTGAAGACACATGTGCAAGACAGTGCATTATCATTTTTGATTAATTATTAAACATTTTACACATAAAAGTATGAAAGAAAATGAGTTTTCCCCTAAACTAGCAGTTAGTAATTATGTAATTATGCTGAAATGACTAAGCGCTCATGGGTTGGAAGTTCAACATGTTGACGTGCGTGTTGTGGCTGGTGTGATCCCATCAGACTACTGTTAATTATCCTCATAATATTGGAACTGGAGTCATTTTTTGTGGTGCAAGAGGTGATTTGATGGATGCTGCTGCGTCCCCTACAGGCAGGTTGGTTCAGAGCCAAAAACTCAGTCACCTTCAGGCACAAAGCTGCAAAAGGACAGATTTTCTATGTCAACACACATTTTATCAGCAAAAGGTTACAGGAGTGACATGAATTTTATCAGCTCAAAATGAGATGCTGCAGAATCACTCTGTTCGCCTGGATTCAGTTAATGTGTGAAGCACTTTGGATTTGTACTAATCTACCTGAAAGCTGTAGGATGAAGCTGAATTGATTTATTGATGAAAACTGACAAATTTTGAACATTTGCAATCTAAATGAATTAATCTGGTGCACTTGGAGAGTATCAATCACGTATCACATCAAGAAGTTGGAATGACAATTTCAGGGTTTTTAATAATGAAATATGAGCAGTTCACCAAAAAAATGAAAATCTGATCATCAGTTACTATAAAATTGTAGTTGATTTGCAGCATTTTGCAGCATGATTTGCTCCATAACAAGCACGTTGAGAACTTTGTCCGTTTTGAGATTTGTCGCTTCGTCCACATTCATAGAAAAGGTGGCCTTTTTTAGCTTTTCAGCCAGCTGTCTCTTGAACTCGGGGGCAAGGCCGTGTGTGTTTAAGTAACTAGCGTGGTTGTTGGAAACCGATAATTTAGCCAAAGATTATTTATATTTGATGAATGGACTCATCTGTTTTTCTTTGTATTTTTAAACACCAGCACCGGGCCTTCATTCTAGTAGTAGGTATCTGGATTATTGTGAATGTCCTGGTTATTTGGCTCGTATTGATACTGTCGTCTTTAAAATACAGCATGCATTGAAACTGAGGACTAAAAAACTTTATTTTGCAGAAAACCATACACATCAAAACTCCACATCAGGTCCGGGGAAGAGAGCAGGTTGAGAATATCTACTGCTGCAAGAGACAAACACAAAAACAGACGGGGGGGTAAGACAAGTTATATGTGGTGTTATAAGTGAATGCAGTGATGTGTGTGTGTGGATGTGTGTGTTTCACCTTGGCTTTCTGGCTCCGGACAGGCAGGCTGAGTTTAAACTCTGCCGGGAGCTCGTCCTCAGAGTACAGTCTGTCTGAGAAATACACTCTCCTTATTCGACAGTTAGCGTGGATCTGAGAGGAAAACAGCAGGTCAGACATCAGCAACTGAAAGAGAGTACAGTCAGAGTTGTAGCTGGTTTCTAATCTGTCTCTGTGCACTGACCTGTACACGCAGCGTCTCAACGTAATTGGTTCCATAGGCCCGCCTGGTGAAGTCCGACAGGTCGAACTGAATCTGGTTCCAGCCGTCGTCCATCCTCATTGGCATGGTGCAGAGCAACGGGTCCACTCGCGTCGTGCTTCGGTAGGTACTCAACCGAAACCGCCGGCGAATGTTTTTATCATCTAGCACCTGAAAGTTTAAAGATGGGAGAATATGTCCACTTTACTTGTTTATACCACCAAAACATGGAGCAGGTCGGTATCTGTGAGAGTGAATATACCCTACCTCGACTTCAAAGGCGAAATACTTCTTCAGATTCTTGACGATGATAACAAGAATGGGAAGCTTGATGCCCAGTGTCTTCTTGAGGTCTACAGGACATGTTATGTAGGTGGTACTACAGAGACGAGAAGAGATGAGGGTGCTTTAAAGAGTTGCCCTGAGCTGAAGAATCAGTTCAACAGACAACAAACTCACCAGACGTTTGCCCCCTCGACCTCCAACACCTGGGAGCGGATGTCATTGTCTGTGACTCTCTGGATGTGACCATTCCTCACCTGTGTACACACAGAAAATTATGTCTATAAAGGCTGCGCAGTCAATGGAAATATAGTTAGTTAGCTTTAGCACGACCAGCTAAGGAAGCTTGATAAGCTTCACAGCATCCAACTCTGAATCGCTGCTTACCTTTTCATCCCATATCTGAAGCGGTTTGCTGCCGATGCTGTAGAAAATAGACAAGAATCTGCCTTGAAATGTGTTTTTAAACATCTTCTCTGAGTTATGTTCGTCCACGATCGCTATACACATGTGTTTAGTACAATGTAGAGGTTAGCAACAGATTTAGTTTGTAAACACTGTTTACTTACTAAATCTGTTGCTAACCTCTTTATTATTTCTGTTGCTAAGGAACGGAATATTTAAGCGGTTCCATGCTGGTTGTTAAGCGGTGATGCAGCTCTATTTCACGAAGACCCGCCCCCTACTAAGCTTCCGATTGGCTGCTCTTCTAACCCCAACAAGAGCAACCAATCAAGCCAATTAGAGGCAGATTAGGGCGGGTCTTCGCGGAATGAGTTTAATAATAAAACCCAAATCTTCAATATGAGGGCTCATTTAGTGGTTTTGACTAAATTAATCCCAATGATTATTATAAATGAGCTATTTTCACATTCATTTTATGTATGATCATCAGAGCTGCCCGAGGCATAAGTGAACTAAGCGGCTGCTTGGGGCCCCTGGCCACCAGGGGGCCCCAATCGAGAAAAAAAATTCTTTTTTTAATTTTTAAAAAAATTTTTTTTACTTGTGTAGCCAGGTGAACAAGAGACCAAGACTGTTTTCAGACTGTTAAGACAGTGTTTTATTATTCTGTAGGGAATTATTAGTGTTAGCAGTTTCTTTTTGTTTAGGTGACACTGTCACTCTAAGAGCGGCGCAGCGGTAGGTTGCTCATGGGAGATCATGAGAAATCACGGCGTTCCCGTGTAGTTAGTTACACGGAAGTAGCAGTAGCGGGAGTGAAAGATGGACTGCTGAGGTGTGTATTTTGATGTCGCGTGTGAAAAATATCCCCATAGATAAAGACAAGAATAACTGTTTGCATAAACTGTGTCCATTTTTATGTGTTTGATGAATTTAGAGGGGAGACAGAGCGCACTGAGGTCAAGGTGTGTGACTTGGCGCACCAGCTGCACACAGGAGTGCGAGTGAGTTTAAGACTATTCACAAAATGTGTTTTAAGCTCATGCAAGAATGTTTACTTGAAAATGTATTTTGTTCATTAGTGTAATTTACAGTATGTTTTCTGTGAACTAAAGAATATGCTGTAATATGACTATGAGTTATGTGGCCGGGAAAATGTATTTATTTGTTTTTCTGTTTTTTATTTTATTTATTCAGAAAGAGCCACTGCTGTTGTCTAGAGTCACTCTTAACTAGAGCAAATGTCTCGGACACAGAGATAAGTGTTTGAAGTTCATAAGCTAACTGAGGTTTACCGTCAGTGTGACGTACAGTGAGGAAAAATATTTTGTTTGTTTGATACTGATTACCTCAAATCCTCAAAATTGCAGTGTTAATGCTGTTTCTTTTATAAATTGCAGTCGGGGAATAAAAGACCCACAATAATAATTCTACTGCGTCCGGTCTCCTCATTTATGACCTGGCCACACTTGTTTACAACAAATGCAATCTCTGCTGTTGTATTTTGTTATTTTTCAATTCAAGTTCAGTAAACCACACTTAGTGCTTCACTTTGAAAATGAAAGTTTAAAATAAATGTGTGATTTTAGTACCCTCTAAGGTTAAAAGGTGACTGATTTGGTGTAAATAACAACTATATTAATACAGGGGTCTACCAAGCCCAGGGGGCCACAGGTCTAGAGGGGCCAGGAGCCCCAAAACATTTGTGGTATGTGAGCAAGGATGGATTACTGAATGAGCCTACCGGGCCCAAGAGGTCAAGGGGCCCTGAAGCCTAAGTCGTTGCATGAAGTAACTACCTCAATAAGTTAAAAAGCAAAAGGCTATGAATCTGAACAAATTTAGGTCAAATCAAATTCTGCTTAGGGCCCCCAAAAGGCTTGGGCCGGCACTGCAGCTATGGAAATAGAGAAACTATGTTCAGCCACACAAAACAACTTTGTGCATTATGAATAAACAAGAAACCAAACCTGGATGTGCAGAAAACAGTGAGACAAGAAGTAGGAATGTGAAAGGACAAACATGATTTACAGAGTAAAAGGGCATCAAAGAGTAAATCTAAATATATACAGGAAACACATTGGATGCAGCAAAGTAAACACGACAGGAGAGGAAAGCTGGAAAAGAGCAAGCATGCTCAGCAAAACATCCCCCAGGATAAATAAAGACTGGAGATACATTTGGAGAATGTACACAAGGAATCAGCCATTTCAGCACATTCACAGAATATTGATCTCAGTTTGCAGCGTGACAAGAAAAAGACGCTGATACAATGAGAATTTACAGATTTGCTTCAACAGCAGGATTGATCACAATGAAATGAGACTGCTTTCTCACTCACACACACACACACACACACACACACACAGAAACATTTTCTTTGTCAGGAAGTTATCATTCAAAGGGCTCAATGTCAAATTGTTTTATATCAGAAAGCTCAATTTCATAACGTAACATTTGTGGAAATGGAGACGTTTTCGTCCTGTTAAAGTTGAGCTGAAATGAAAATGACTTTTTAACCCTTTCAAATCACATCTATGGTCATATTTTTGTACCAATTTAACAATATATGCCAAAAAAGGTTTTACAAAAAATCTATTTGGTCCAATTTTATATCAAAATTGGTCATTATTTCTTCCCGCTACAACTCAATGTCATGTGCACTCACATAAGTTCCGCTCAACCAACAATATTCTATCATCCAGCCATCAATCAATCAAATATTAGCTTCACAAAGCTAACAAAATATCAGTCAGCTAGCTAGCAGACGTGGTACATAGGTGTATCTTGGGGTTTTCATCACCTCAAACTTTTTTCTCTATTATCATAAACTTAAAATCTCTATTAATTTGAATTAACCTATTGATATATATATTAGTAAAGACACTGAGCCGCTTGCCAGAACTTTCTTACTATTATTAAAATGTACAAATGTATAATTTCAAAGTATTTTAGAGTTGTTATCACTTTTTTGTCCTCAGATTTTTAGCAGCTCATTACATTCTTTATTTTCTGAACTCATTCATGTAAAAAAAAATGGCTTCCATATATGAATATGAATCCATATATATAAAATTTAGTTTAATACTGCCAATTAAACTAAGGAGATGAGATGAGAGAAGCACATGTGGAAGTAGAGGAGTTCAAATATCATGAATGAATATGAATGGAAAAAATATATATTAAGTATAATTTGTCTCAATGTAAGAAATCTATGCACAAATTCAGATTTACTTCCATCATGTGGATTACAGCTGATTTATTCTTGAACAGAATCAGACATGTGTGACTCTAACTGGATCATTAATGTAGATCTTTATATCTGGATTATGTTTGTTTATTGGTATGTTATTTGTGTATTTATGTAATGCTGTGCTGTGTATGCTGTGAACATGTATTTATATATGTATTTCATTTCCATTGTGGGATATCTCCTTTATCTCCTTTTGATATTATATACAGACTAATGTTATTTGTATACTATTCGATGCTGGCTGGTAAACACAGTGGCAGTCCTAGCTTGCATGACGCCCTGGGCGAACCTCACCTTCAGCCTTTATTGTTTCTATATTTGCCCTTGTATTTTGATTGTATTTGTACTTGAATGTACCCGCTGCCAGATGAAATGAATGCAAACAAATTTAAGGCAGCCGGTATGGGTCAGCACCGGCGTCGATCTGCCAAGATGATGAGATAAGCCCAGACTGCGACTGTCTTCTGCGGGTCTCTCCAGGTCTCTCCAGGTCCTCCTCCACCTCTGCTGCTGGGTTGTTCAACCTCTCCATACCATTCTCTGATGGAAAGAAAATAAGTTTGTGGCACTTATTAACAGATTTCGAAGTTAACTCGAGGTGTCCTGACCCGCCTCCCGAGGTGTCCCACCTTGCCGTTCCGCCCCACCCCGCCCTCCTGAGGTGTTCCGCCTTGCCTTGCCGCCCCACCCTCCCGAAGTGTTCCGCCTTGTCGTCCTGCCACGCCCCACCCTCCCGAAGTGTTCCGCCTTGTCGTCCTGCCACGCCCCACCCTCCCGAAGTGTTCCGCCTTGTCGTCCTGCCACGCCCCACCACGCCTCCTGAGGTGTTCCGCCTTGCCATCCCACCACTCCCCGCCACCCGAAGTGGTACGCCTTGCCGTCCCATCCCGCCCCCCGAGAAGTTCCGCCTTGCCGTCCCGCGCGCCACCCTGCTTTTTTCCACCTTGCCATCCCACCATGCCCCGACACGCCTCCCGCGGTGTTCCGCCTCGCCGTCCCGCCACGCTCCGCCTCCCAAGGTGCTCCGCCTCGCCGTCCCACCCTACCACGCCCCGCCTCCCGAGGTGCTCCGCCTCGCCGTCCCACCCTGCCACGCCCCGCCTCCCGAGGTGCTCCGCCTCGCCGTCCCACCCTGCCACGCCTCGCTGTCCCGTCCCACCCTGCCACGCCCCGCCTCCCGAGGTGCTCCGCCTCGCTGTCCCGCCCAACTTCAACTGCTTGGATTTCATTCAGTATTGGATTTGTTTGGATTTCATCCAGTATTGGATTTCATTCAGTATTGGATTTGTTTGGATTTCATCCAGTATTGGATTTGTTTGGATTTCATCCAGTATTGGATTTGTTTGGATTTCATCCAGTATTGGATTTGTTTGGATTTCATCCAGTATTGGATTTGTTTGGATTTCATCAAGTATTGGATTTCATCCAGTATTGGATTTGTTTGGATTTCATCAAGTATTGGATTTCATCCAGTATTGGATTTGTTTGGATTTCATCAAGTATTGGATTTCATCCAGTATTGGATTTGTTTGGATTTCATCAAGTATTGGATTTCATTCAGTATTGGATTTGTTTGGATTTCATTCAGTATTGGATTTGTTTGGATTTCATCAAGTATTGGATTTCATCCAGTATTGGATTTGTTTGGATTTGCTTGGATTTCATCAAGTATTGGATTTGTTTGGATTTCATCCAGTATTGGATTTGTTTGGATTTCATTCAGTATTGGATTTGTTTGGATTTCATCCAGTATTGGATTTGTTTGGATTTCATCCAGTACTGGATTTGTTTGGATTTCATCCAGTATTGGATTTGTTTGGATTTCATCCAGTATTGGATTTGTTTGGATTTCATCCAGTATTGGATTTGTTTGGATTTCATCCAGTATTGGATTTGTTTGGATTTCATCCAGTATTGGATTTGTTTGGATTTCATCAAGTATTGGATTTCATCCAGTATTGGATTTGTTTGGATTTCATCAAGTATTGGATTTCATCCAGTATTGGATTTGTTTGGATTTCATCAAGTATTGGATTTCATCCAGTATTGGATTTGTTTGGATTTCATCAAGTATTGGATTTCATCCAGTATTGGATTTGTTTGGATTTCATCAAGTATTGGATTTCATTCAGTATTGGATTTGTTTGGATTTCATTCAGTATTGGATTTGTTTGGATTTCATCAAGTATTGGATTTCATTCAGTATTGGATTTGTTTGGATTTCATCCAGTATTGGATTTGTTTGGATTTCATCAAGTATTGGATTTCATTCAGTATTGGATTTGTTTGGATTTCATTCAGTATTGGATTTGTTTGGATTTCATCAAGTATTGGATTTCATCCAGTATTGGATTTGTTTGGATTTGCTTGGATTTCATCAAGTATTGGATTTGTTTGGATTTCATCCAGTATTGGATTTGTTTGGATTTCATTCAGTATTGGATTTGTTTGGATTTCATCCAGTATTGGATTTGTTTGGATTTCATCCAGTACTGGATTTGTTTGGATTTCATCCAGTATTGGATTTGTTTGGATTTCGTCCAGTATTGGATTTGTTTGGATTTCATCCAGTATTGGATTTGTTTGGATTTCATCCAGTATTGGATTTGTTTGGATTTCATCCAGTATTGGATTTGTTTGGATTTCATCAAGTATTGGATTTCATCCAGTATTGGATTTGTTTGGATTTCATCAAGTATTGGATTTCATCCAGTATTGGATTTGTTTGGATTTCATCAAGTATTGGATTTCATCCAGTATTGGATTTGTTTGGATTTCATCAAGTATTGGATTTCATCCAGTATTGGATTTGTTTGGATTTCATCAAGTATTGGATTTCATTCAGTATTGGATTTGTTTGGATTTCATTCAGTATTGGATTTGTTTGGATTTCATCAAGTATTGGATTTCATCCAGTATTGGATTTGTTTGGATTTGCTTGGATTTCATCCAGTATTGGATTTGTTTGGATTTCATCAAGTATTGGATTTGTTTGGATTCCATCAAGTATTGGATTTGTTTGGATTTCATCCAGTATTGGATTTGTTTGGATTTCATTCAGTATTGGATTTGTTTGGATTTCATCCAGTATTGGATTTGTTTGGATTTCATCCAGTATTGGATTTGTTTGGATTTCATCCAGTATTGGATTTGTTTGGATTTCATCCAGTATTGGATTTGTTTGGATTTCATCCAGTATTGGATTTGTTTGGATTTCATCCAGTATTGGATTTCATTCAGTATTGGATTTGTTTGGATTTCATCCAGTATTGGATTTCATTCAGTATTGGATTTGTTTGGATTTCATTCAGTATTGGATTTGTTTGGATATCATCAAGTATTGGATTTCATCCAGTATTGGATTTGTTTGGATTTCATCAAGTATTGGATTTCATCCAGTATTGGATTTGTTTGGATTTCATCAAGTATTGGATTTCATCCAGTATTGGATTTGTTTGGATTTGCTTGGATTTCATTCAGTATTGGATTTGTTTGGATTTCATCAAGTATTGGATTTCATCCAGTATTGGATTTGTTTGGATTTCATCAAGTATTGGATTTCATCCAGTATTGGATTTGTTTGGATTTCATCAAGTATTGGATTTCATCCAGTATTGGATTTGCTTGGATTTCATTCAGTATTGGATTTCATTCAGTATTGGATTTGTTTGGATTTCATTCAGTATTGGATTTCATTCAGTATTGGATTTGTTTGGATTTCATTGGATTTGCTTGGATTTCATTCAGTATTGGATTTGCTTGGATTTCATTCAGTATTGGATTTGCTTGGATTTCATTCAGTATTGGATTTCATTCAGTATTGGATTTGTTTGGATTTCATCAAGTATTGGATTTCATCAAGTATTGGATTTCATCCAGTATTGGATTTGATTGGATTTGCTTGGATTTCATCCAGTATTGGATTTGCTTGGATTTCATTCAGTATTGGATTTCATTCAGTATTGGATTTGTTTGGATTTCATCAAGTATTGGATTTGTTTGGATTTCATCAAGTATTGGATTTGTTTGGATTTCATCAAGTATTGGATTTGTTTGGATTTCATTCAGTATTGGATTTGTTTGGATTTCATCAAGTATTGGATTTGTTTGGATTTCATTCAGTATTGGATTCTTTTTGGATTTCATTCAGTATTGGATTTTTTTGGAGCAATTAAGTATTGGATTTGTTTGTATTTTATTAAGTATTGGATTTGTTTAGATTTCATTAAGTATTGGATTTGATTAGATTTCATTAAGTATTGGATTTTTTTGATTTCATTAAGTATTGGATTTTTTTTTAGATTTCATTAAGTATTGGATTTGTTTGGATGCCATTAAGTATTGGATTTCATTAAGTAGTAGTAGTAGTAATAGGACGTGGGATCTATCGGGACGTGGAATCCATTGCATAATAGGACGTGGGATCTATCGGGACATAGAATCCATTGCATAATAGGACGTGGGATCTATCGGGACATGGAATCCATTGCATAATAGGACGTGGGATCTATCGGGACGTGGAATCCATTGCATAATTGGACGTGGGATCTATCGCATAATTGGATATGGGATCTACTGGGACGTGGGATCTATCGCATAATTGGATGTGGGATCTACTGGGACTTGGGATCTATCGCATAATTGGATATGGGATCTACTGGGACCTGGGATCTATCGCATAATTGGATATGGGATCTATCGCATAATTTGATATGGGATCTATTGGGACTTGGAATACATTGCATAATTAGACATGGGATCTATCGGGACGTGGAATCCATTGCATAATTGGACATGGGATCTATCGCATAATTTGATATGGGATCTATCGGGACTTGGAATACATTGCATAATTAGACATGGGATCTATCGGGACGTGGAATCCATTGCATAATTGGACATGGGATCTATCGCATAATTTGATATGGGATCTATCGGGACTTGGAATACATTGCATAATTAGACATGGGATCTATCGGGACGTGGAATCCATTGCATAATTGGACATGGGATCTATCGCATAATTTGATATGGGATCTATCGGGACTTGGAATACATTGCATAATTAGACATGGGATCTATCGGGACGTGGAATCCATTGCATAATTGGACATGGGATCTATCGCATAATTTGATATGGGATCTATTGGGACTTGGAATACATTGCATAATTAGACATGGGATCTATCGGGACTTGGAATACATTGCATAATTGGACATGGGATCTATCGCATAATTTGATATGGGATCTATCGGGACTTGGAATACATTGCATAATTAGACATGGGATCTATCGGGACGTGGAATCCATTGCATAATTAGACGTGGGATCTATCGGGACGTGGAATCCATTGCATAATTGGACATGGGATCTATCGCATAATTTGATATGGGATCTATTGGGACTTGGAATACATTGCATAATTAGACATGGGATCTATCGGGACGTGGAATCCATTGCATAATTGGACATGGGATCTATCGCATAATTTGATATGGGATCTATCGGGACTTGGAATACATTGCATAATTAGACATGGGATCTATCGGGACGTGGAATCCATTGCATAATTAGACGTGGGATCTATCGGGACGTGGAATCCATTGCATAATTGGACATGGGATCTATCGCATAATTTGATATGGGATCTATCGGGACTTGGAATACATTGCATAATTAGACATGGGATCTATCGGGACGTGGAATCCATTGCATAATTGGACGTGGGATCTATCGCATAATTGGATATGGGATCTACTGGGACTTGGGATCTATCGCATAATTGGATATGGGATCTACTGGGACTTGGGATCTATCACATAATTGGATATGGGATCTATCGCATAATTTGATATGGGATCTATTGGGACTTGGAATACATTGCATAATTAGACATGGGATCTATCGGGACGTGGAATCCATTGCATAATTAGACGTGGGATCTATCGGGACGTGGAATCCATTGCATAATTGGACATGGGATCTATCGCATAATTTGATATGGGATCTATCGGGACTTGGAATACATTGCATAATTAGACGTGGGATCTATCGGGACGTGGAATCCATTGCATAATTGGACATGGGATCTATCGCATAATTTGATATGGGATCTATCGGGACTTGGAATCCATTGCACAATTAGACGTGGGATCTATCGGGACGTGGAATCCATTGCATAATTGGACATGGGATCTATCGCATAATTTGATATGGGATCTATTGGGACTTGGAATACATTGCATAATTAGACGTGGGATCTATCGGGACGTGGAATCCATTGCATAATTGGACATGGGATCTATCGCATAATTTGATGTGGGATCTATCGGGACTTGGAATACATTGCATAATTGGACGTGGGATCTATCGGGACGTGGAATCCATTGCATAATTGGACATGGGATCTATCGCATAATTGGACGTGGGATCTATCGGGACTTGGAATCCATTGCATAATTGGACATGGGATCTATCGCATAATTGGACGTGGGATCTATCGGGACTTGGAATCCATTGCATAATTGGACGTGGGATCTATCGGGACTTGGAATCCATTGCATAATTGGACGTGGGATCTATCGGGACTTGGAATCCATTGCATAATTGGACGTGGGATCTATCGGGACTTGGAATCCATTGCATAATTGGACATGGGATCTACTGGGACTTGGGGTTTGTTGCATCATTGTATTTCTTGTATTATTGCATTTTGGGTTTGTTGCATCATTGTATTTCTTGTATTATTGCATTTTGGGTTTGTTGCATCATTGTATTTCTTGTATTATTGCATTTTGGGTTTGTTGCATCATTGTATTTCTTGTATTATTGCATTTTGGGTTTGTTGCATCATTGTATTTCTTGTATTATTGCATTTTGGGTTTGTTGCATCATTGTGTTGTATTATTGCATTTTGGGTTTGTTGCATCATTGTGTTGCATTATTGCATTTTGGGTTTGTTGCATCATTGTGTTGCATTATTGCATTTTGGGTTTGTTGCATCATTGTGTTGCATTATTGCATTTTGGGTTTGTTGCATCATTGTGTTGCATTATTGCATTTTGGGTTTGTTGCATCATTGTGTTGCATTATTGCATTTTGGGTTTGTTGCATCATTGTGTTGCATTATTGCATTTTGGGTTTGTTGGATCATTGTGTTGTATTATTGGGTTTTGGGTTTGTTGGATCATTGTGTTGTATTATTGGGTTTTGGGTTTGTTGGATCATTGTGTTGTATTATTGGGTTTTGGGTTTGTTGGATCATTGTGTTGTATTATTGGGTTTTGGGTTTGTTAGATCATTGTGTTGTATTATTGTATTTTGGGTTTGTTGGATCATTGTGTTGTATTATTGTATTTTGGGTTTGTTGGATCATTGTGTTGTATTATTGTATTTTGGGTTTGTTGGATCATTGTGTTGTATTATTGTATTTTGGGTTTGTTGGATCATTGTGTTGTATTATTGTATTTTGGGTTTGTTGGATCATTGTGTTGTATTATTGTATTTTGGGTTTGTTGGATCATTGTGTTGTATTATTGTATTTTGGGTTTGTTGGATCATTGTGTTGTATTATTGTATTTTGGGTTTGTTGGATCATTGTGTTGTATTATTGTATTTTGGGTTTGTTGGATCATTGTGTTGTATTATTGTATTTTGGGTTTGTTGGATCATTGTGTTGTATAATTGTATTTTGGGTTTGTTGGATCATTGTGTTGTATAATTGTATTTTGGGTTTGTTGGATCATTGTGTTGTATTATTGTATTTTGGGTTTGTTGGATCATTGTGTTGTATTATTGTATTTTGGGTTTGTTGCATCATTGTATTTTGGGTTTGTTGCATCATTGTATTATTGTATTTTGGGTTTGTGGTATTATTGTATTTCAAATGTATTATTCATTTATTTTGTGCGTCTTTGTGGAGGTTTTGTGCGTCTGTGGTTGTTTTATGTCTCTTTGCAGTTGTTTTTTGTCTTTGTATGCCTACTTATACCGTTGTTTTGTACAAACTTGTAAGCACACCTGGTTGTAGTGAAGTTGTTCTGTGCACGTCGCATTTGATCAACTACATAAACCAACAACACCTCTGTTATGACAACAGAACCATGGGTAACAAAAAACTAAGTGCGACATGTTTTTTGGACAACCTCATAACTTCCTGTTAACAAAGAGAGCAGACAATGTTAATGGGAAAGTGTTAACAGAAAGCAAAGATAAACAGAAAGGCAAGGAAGGGCAGTGTGCATGCATTAAGGAGGACAAACAACACTGTGTAATTTAGGCATTCTGTTAAACTAAATCTGTTGAAAGATAGCTGATTTTTGAGTCTCATTCTCAGGTCATCAAATACCGACCCCTGCCTGCCACAGGTACACCCCACTATCATTTTCACTTTCCAGGCTACTAGCAGGATTCATGGAGGGTTGAGCTGGTTGACAGTGAGGAAATGGTTTTATATTTTTTATATGTCAGAAGTTTTTATATTTATTTGACATATTTTTAAATATCTATATTTATCCTGTTGCTGTTAAAACTTTCCTTTAAATCCTGCTGGTTTTGAGGTGGGGCCTAAGCTTGCTCTGATTGGTCAGTGAACATAGGCCTGAGCCACCACATATTAACACGTCTCCGGTGAGTTCTACTGGTGTTTTTAGCTCTCAGTTTGCTGCACTTCTACCATGAATATGACCACAAGAACTGCTTCTAAAACTAACCAACAACCACTGAAGAGAAACCTTTCCCGGGTTGCACTTCTTGAAAGAAGGATATATCTGCGATCCAAGGGAGTATGACCTGAGGAACATGACAAAGCTGGAGGCCAAGTTGACACCTTGAGTTCTTTGTCACGTTCCTCTGGTAATACTCTCTTGGATCGCAACTTGGCCACCAAATTCTCCAGATGCCGATCTGATCAGGTGTCCATGGGGAGTGCCGGAATAAATCCAATCCATTGAGTCCACACGGTGAATTAGACTTGGATCTGACCACTCATGAGGCCTCAGTGTGTAGTGTGTGGGTGTGGGTTGCAACATAAGTCTGCTCTGACATGTCAGTTCACACAGGCCTGAGCCACCACAAATTAACACGTCTCCGGTCAGTTCTGCTGGTGTTTTTAAGCTCAGAGTTTTCTGCACTTCTACAATGAGTATGACCACAACAACTGCTCCTAGCCAAAAACATCACCACAGCAGAATCGCATGTCAGAGAAGTTATATGATTCCTTATTAGTGGCCTGCTGGGCAGTGAGACAGAGGCTAATGTTACAGCTTCATAATGATCTTTGTATGGTGTTATCAAGCAGGATGCTGTGTTTTTAATCAAAGTTGCATACAGCTGCAAAGCAAATGAATTCCTGCAATATGATCTCTTTTTTTTTACTACAGAGCTTCACCATTATCTTCAAGGCAAAGGCGTCCACACTACCTTGTTACTGGGCTCGCTGGTGAACCAACACTAGCGACAGGTGAGGGCAGTGACTCAACTGCTGGCGTCAGGCTAGCTTCTACCGTGGCCCTGAGCTTGTCCCTAGCCAGGCCGACATGCTTCCACCTCGGCCCGAACTAAACACGCACACTTCAGGCACGCTTCTACCAACAAGGCCTCTGTAACCAGAGACTCTGTATGCTGGCGGGAATGCACGAGGGCTCATAGGATACGCTATTACCAATACCAGTCAGCTGATCAAAGCTCCTGCTTCTGCCATTGCCTGTGTGGCCACAGCTTACAGCGTAAAGGACAGCTCAAGGACATTTGCCATGCAAGATAACAGAACTCCAGCCAAGCTAGCCTGTAACTAACAATGATAACACCAGGTTTGCCCAGCAGACCACTAATGTCTGGATTGCCGTTACTGAACTTTTGCGCCTAGAACTCTACAGCGGTGAGCTGGTTGTCGTAGCTTGCCGGGCTAACATCGTTATCTGAGATGCTCCATACCACAAAGCCTCCGACAGATAGGAATGATGAGCATAATGTACAACAATCGAAAACAATCCTTCAACACACTCAGACGGACAACAACAAACTAACAAGCACTTCATGAAAGAAGGATATATCTTTGATCCACAAGAGCAGAATACTTGGAGGGGCAATCAAGGAGAAACAGACTTGTTTCTGAGGGCATCTGGGAAAGTCATGGTTCTCAAAAGAGACAATAAGCTAAAGAAGACGGGAGTCTCTCTTCAGTGGTTGTTGAGGCTGTCCACCAAAAGAGTAAAGAGCTATTGCCAGCCACATAAGCTGCACAACAATACAGCTGTTAACAACCCCTGAATGCTTTTATTTTATCTAATTTAAGTATGTAACATGCATTTACCAGCCACAACATTAAAACCACTGACATGTGAAGTAAATAACATTGATCATCTTGTTATAATGCCACAGTCTACTGGGAAACCTTGAGTCCTAGCATTCATGTGGATGCCTCTCTGACATGCACCACTCACCCAAACACTGTTGCAGCCCAAGTACACCCCTTCATGGCAGTGACACGCCCCTATGGCAGTACCCCCCCAGCAGGACAGTGCGTCTGCAACACTGCAGACCTGGTCAGGAACGACCCGAGGAACCTGACAGAGAGCTTAAGGTGTCGAACTGGCCTCCAGATTAACCAGATCTCAATCCGACTGAGCATCCAATGGATGTACTGAGCCAAGAACGATCCATGGGGGCCCCAACATGGATGGGACTTGGCTCTGGCACATCCCGCTGATGCTCAATTGGATTGAGATCTGGTTAATTTGGAGGCCAGTTCGACGCCTTGAGCTCTTTGTCACATTCCTCTGATCATTCCTGACCAGGTCTGCAGTGTTGCAGATGCACCGTCCTGCTTGGGGGGGGAACTGTCATAGGGGCGTGTCACTGCCATGAAGGGGTGTACTTGGGCTGCAACAGTGTTTGGGTGGGTGGTGCTTGTCAAAGAGGCATCCACATAAATGCCAGGACTCAAGGTTTCCCAGCAGAACATTTGATTGCAACGAAATGATCAATGCTCACTTCACCTGTTAGTGGTTTTAATATACTCTAACAATATAGCAATACACTGATTAGTATATGTTCACAAAAACATGTGATTTATATATGATCTTTTTTGGAATGGCTGGTTTACCTATTCAAGATAATATAATTTGATGCTGAAATGACAGTAAAAATGGTTGAGAACATTAAGTTATGCACAAATTCTTTCTCGTCAGGATTATGTGACGGTTTGTCATTTTAAAATTGTTTGGGAACCACTGCAGTTAAAGACACTGAATTGCCTTTGTATGTATGAAATGTGCTACACAAATAAAATTGTCTCATCTTGCCTAACATAAACTACTGTATCAGTCCGGCTGTCTCAACAGTGACACTGTAGCAGAGTCTGCCAACCAGAACTGTCAGTATTCAACAACCTGTGAATGAGACTCAATCAACTATCCTCCAGAATTACTTCCTGATCCTTGTGTGTTTATTAACAGCAACTGACGAATCTTGTGTGCTCTGCCTTTATTTTGCCACTTCCACAAACACATCCTCTACCAGTGGGATCCACTGCAGGCACTTACCTCTGATTGCCACACAGGTCAGAGTTCGAGCCACTTGAAGCTGCTTCTTCACCGGCTTTCTGTGCAGTTCTGAACACTACAGTCATCATGCCAGGGCTCACAGGATCACAGCAGACAAGTCCCACTGTTCACAGAGGGAGAGAAGAAAGCACTTTAATATAACATCACGACTACATGTCTCTACATCAATCAGAGATGTATTCAGGCCTGACAACATTTACTGCTTTATAGACAAGTAATAAGATTTTAAAGTATATGCTTCCTATCCACACAGAAAGCCAGTGCAGTGCATTAAAAACACAATAAAGCAGAACTTCTGTCTGAACTCATCTGAGACAAACACACAGAAACCGTTCTGTGTGGACTACAACAAAGCTGCACATTGTGTGTAAAAACTACTCTTGCTGCTCAAAATGACATTATACCTGTCTGCTTCGTGATTTTGCACATTTGGTTCCCTCGTCTCAAAGTCTATGAGATTTTTAAATTTTTTTAGGTTACATGCCTGAATCAGAAATACTTTATTGATCCCCGAGGGGCAATTGCTTGCGTTACAGCTGCTCCCATTCAAAGTCTTAGAAATATGCAGAAAAATAAAAACTATATATAAGCAAGAATAATAAAAATAGAATCAAAATATAAGAAATATACATTCTACTAGAAATATATTTATATGAACAGAAATAAGATCTGTGGTTACCACAGGCTTAAGATATTTACCCATTTTGTTTTATGACCTAAAATACATCATTAAATGTCCCACAATTTAATTTGAAGCACTTACGTGCCTTAAAAAAACAGTGGTTGCTAACAAGTGGCTGAATGAGACTACAGATGTTATCACTGACATTTGAAATAATTATTATATGGACAGCTTAGATTACAGCTTTTTCCTCCCCTTCATGTCCAGTGAAACCACCATATCTCCACATAAAATAAATAAAGTATTCAATACCCCTCTTGAATTAGCTGGAGAGTGCATGATCAAAACACTGAAAACAGGCTGTATTCCTGACTTTTTACAGATATGCGTCTCTCCCATTGACCTACAAACACATGATCTAAAACGCTGACAATTCATAGATAACAACACGGAATATTTTAATGATATATCGATCCTCTTGGTCACCTTATATTCAGAGTTTTTTTCCAGATATTCAGGGCTAACGGTGGTGTCATTAATGTTATACAGCAAGGTCACGGCTACACACGGACACACACACAGCTCAACTGACTATTTAGCTAACAAGCAAACCTGTTTGTAGAAACACGAAGGGGAAATAACTCAAAACAGCCCTTTACACTGTCAACACCCTGTTCATGTGTCCTTACTAGTTATTAAAAGCAGCTGAGCCGCTGGTTACGGGTTTACCAAACCCCACAGTGAAACTGCAACAACTTTAAAGGCAGCTAGCTAACAGCGATGATAACAACTCCATCCCTTCACTTCAAACTTTACATTCAACATTAACCAGGTTTCACGCCGACTTTACCAAAACGAGCGACTGATTCGGGATAGTGCCCCAAATTGAATTTAATGTGGCGTAATTCATGTAATAAACACGGCAGAAAAACCAACAAAATCACAATGGAGGTTTGGTGTCCTGAAAAAACAGCGTTTATCACCGACTTTATTACGATGTGTTTAGAGGATCATGTACAAGCCGAATTTACCTTAAACACTTTACAGTTTGATGAGAAGTCTCCAGCTTCATGTTCAGAGTCAGTCACATTTAAAGCGAAAACAAAACTAAAGATATGAGAGTGAGGCTGTGGTAACAGGAGGCGGAAGCACCGCAGATACTGTAAATTGTTCAACTACCTGGTTTAGCTCAGGTAATAAGCCAATTAGTGCAAGCTCACTGTCAGTAAAAGCTAATGTTAGCTTAATGTCACCTGTACTTGTTACTTTGAGAGGGGTGTAAACATGATCTAAGCCTTCAGGACTGGATTCACTGGACTCCAACTCCCACACAGAAATACATGTAGCTTTCCTGAGCAGGTAACTGTACAAATAAACCACATTAACACAGCAAAGTTTACTCACCTCAGGTCCTCAGACAGGCACCGCTGGATCCGCCGGCACAGCGGCCATTTTGGTATTTACATTTTTGGCGCCAATTGTCTGCCGTAAACCCAGAGATTGAAATTTTGGCGCGAACCGCCCGTTGTTGCCACTGAGCCTGTGGGCGGGGCTTACTTTACGACAGCACCTGAGTGACTGTTAATACTGCTAATTATGACTATTAGGCAACGTTAATTGTCTTTGGCGCCACACGTCTCATAAACTGATGATTAAGAAAGTTTTCCTTGACTTTTAATTACGACTAACGAATAGTCGTATGACTAATTAATTACGTTTTTTTTTTTTTTAATAATCCGCGGTAGAATGACATCATAATATCAGGATCCCCCCCCCCCCCCCCCCTTCAGTCTCCACCACATTGGACTATCCCATCTTACTGCGCATGTGCAGAAATGATTCAGTTAAAACTAGCAAAACAAACCGCGCGAAAATGACGTAAAGAGCTGCAGGTAGACGGAGGACGCGGGAGGAGAAAATGGAAAGTTTGTGGCAAAAACCACCGAAGATGAATAACGTTTTCACGTCGGCCACTTATGATGACAACATTCCTGACCAGCAGTAAGAAGCGGGCGCTGCTTGTGTTAGCTTAGCACTAGCGATGCTAACAGCGTCAGCCTAGCTAACGTTAGCAGGAAGGCTCGACTGGAGATGCTAACACAAGTGCCGCGTTCACTACATGACAACAACAACTAGTAAGTATTAAAACTGTCGGAATGGTAAATTATACTAAATATTGATCTATATTCACATTCTTTGATTAAGTGAGAGTACTTATACCACACTGTGTGAACATAATCCACTACAAGCTAAGGTTTTGGCATTCAAAACCCAACTTAAGTAAAAGTATGTAAGTATTATCAGCAAATTGTACTTAAAGTATGAAAAGTAAAAGCACTCATGCTGTAAAATGGTCGCTTAGTGTTTTTATATCTGATGATTAATATTACTGCTGCGTTCACGTGTGTGTCATCTTCCTGCTGTAGATGTTTAAGGTTGAGCTCATTTTAACTACTTTATCTAAGAAATTTAAATGGGGAAAATGATTAAAGACATTTTAATTTGGTATTTAAATATTTATTTGTCTTTGTAAGAATTCAAAGTACATATTTAAAGCACACAGATCAGATGCCTTTTTCTATTGTCAGTTGCTTCCTCTGGCCAGCAGGTGTCACTGCTGTCATGCTGGAAATACAGCACTCAGCTCTGAGTCACACTTTGGGCTTAAATTTCCTAAAAGACAGTCTTTCTTTCTCCGAAGTCTTTGAGGTTAAACTGGTACCATTAAGCTTATTTCTTATCATCTGGTGCAGGTTTGTTCAGGTTGTTTTTAATAATAACAATACGTGTAGAAACAAATGAGTCAGAGCATTCAAACAAAGCTCAATAGCCTTTAAAAAAAAAAAAAAGCAATATACTAAGGACAGGATTGAAAAATAATATAAAATCAGATACTAAAGCATCCAGATAGAAGTACACATGGCTCATACAAATAGAGATTAAGACCGTAAGAGTAAAATTTACAAAGCAGTCTGAAGGTAAATCCTCACACCGGCCTCTTTAGATTTCATATTATGAAGTCATGTTTTTTCCTCTGTTGCTGCACCTCGGTCGGATCATTGGGAGAATTACTCACACTTACTGAAGTAAAATGATCAATAGCACAGCTCACACATACTCTGTTACAATTAAAGATCCTGCCTTCAACAGTAAAAGATCAAACCTATGAGAATAAAAATACACAAAGTACAAAAAGTATTCATCATGCAGAATGGTCCATTTCAGAGTCATATGTATTAAATGACCAGATTACTGTTATTGATGCACTGAGGTGTATTTTAACAAGTTTACAAACTGCCAGGTTAATCCATTAATATCATTATTCATTTGTTAATAATATTTTAAATCTGAATCAAATGAATTTAGTTGAGTAAAAAGTACAATATTTCCCTCAGATATGTAGGGTAACAGTATATAGTAGTGTTAAGTAGAAATACTCAGTACCTCAAAGTTGTACTTAAGTACAGTTCAGTACAATACATTTAAATTTCACCACTAAGTATTTTTTTCCACTTGTATTTCATGATATAGTCTTTTATCCCTTTTAATAGTTTTGTTTTAATAGCTAAAAACTGCACTCAGTGATTATATTAGTTTTGTTTTATTTATTTATTTTGTTTGTTCTGTTTACATTAGTCTCTTCTGTCTCCTCTGTTGTTGTCTTTCAGGACAGTGTCAGTGAAGTTTCAGTGAAGTCAGCTTTCTTCTTCCATTTGGGAACATCTCTCACCCCGCTGTGTGTAGCTCCGCCCCGCCGGCCCGCCGCGTCCTCAACACACAACAAACCTCCACCAGAGACGCAGCTGCATCAAGATGGCGGCACTCAGCGAGGACCAGAAATACTGACGCATTCAAAATAAAAGCCACAAATAGGAAGTATTGAAAATCTGGAAAAAAATAAAGTTCTTCAAAATTCTTTTTGGTTTTATCATCAGTTTGTCAACCGTACAATCGAGTTTTGGAAAGGGGCTTCAAATGCTACATTAAAGCAGAACATTAGAATGATTTCAGTAAATAAAAGGTAAGATAAGTTAAATGTGCACATTAAACACAGTGTAAGATGCACTAAAGATGCACAAGAAATGTTCTGTTTAGATTTTGACATAGTCATGAGATACTACCAGGAGAAAACAAACTAATAAACTAAATATAAGAGCATTTCTTGTCTGCCAAAATGGAGAAAACCAGACGTCTGTTTACCGCAAATGGCTGTTGGCCATGGCAATGTGGATGTAAAATTCACCAAAAAATGGTTCGGCAGATCAGCAGCTGTATTTAATGGCAAATAGACATTACATTTTTTTGGTCATAACAATTATTGAATGTGAATATAGATGAATAAATAAACTCATTTCAAAGAACATCACGTTACTTTGTGGATGTATAGTAACAACAGATTTACAGTAAAGTCATTAAACAGATTTGTATTGCAGTTTGTCACATGGTATTCAGAGCTATAACAGTTTCTTATCTTCTTAAAATCTGTATGAAGCTTGTATGAGCCGCTGTCTTTCAGAATGATGGTTCTGTATACACAACCTGTTTTTTTGTGAAGTGGCTTGTTTTAAATAGAGAAAAAACAAATGAAAGAAAAATATAAAAGGCAGCACTATTTCACAATGACTGACACTGTATTGACTCAGTTAACCAGGGAACAGTCAATAAAATAACAGCTGTCCTGCTGACCTACAAAGGCAAACAAAGCATGGAAGGGGGGCGTTGTTGAGTTGTTTTTACCCATTAACATGATATCTAACGTGGTGTTAGCGGTAACAATACTCACCTAATAAATTATGACTTTATGACTTGACTAGATTTTATTCCTTTGACTTTGTTCTTTCTACAGGCTTTATAAAACAGTCACTCCAATTTCCTCATTACACTAATGCTCAGTCTGTGTCAGCACCCTCGCCATCATTGTCAGCTTCATCCTCAAGCAGCAGCTCCTCCATGTCAGAGTCTGATTCCTCCCTAAAATCAAGTGTCAGCTCAGGAGCGGTGTAACGATGAAACGCCCTGAACATCTTACAGGAGCCTGGTGCCCTGACAGGGCTTTGTCTGGTCTCTAAGAAAGGTCCCCCAACAGCTCTGTCCTTATGTGACAACATAATAAGCTCTCCATCCTCCAGGAAACATTTGTTCCTGAGCACCAAGGGGCTGGACATGAAGCACGGCTGCAGAGATTCAACAGCAGACTGACAAATGTGCAGGTTCTCACTGACCACAAGGTAAGGATGTTCTGATCTGGACTGGAGCAGCAGCTGTCTGAAGGACAACCATCTCCAGAAACCACTGAGAGGTTTGTTTGTTTGGGATTGGTTTGGAGAAGTTTTAGAGGTGTTTTTCCTCTGCAGCCAAACAGAGAGCCACCTTCTCCAGACTGTTCTGACTCTCCAGCCTAGTTGAGAGTCCGGTGGCTGCTTGGCGTCGCTTCCTGTAGAACGCTTTTTCTTCAGGATGGTAAGCATGCTGTTGCAGTTCTTGTCCTCCTCCCAGGCCTAAACTGGCAGAGAAGCAGCGGGTTGGGATGACTTGAAACTGATACTGAACTGTTCCTCTCTCCTCCCCAGCTTCAGAGGGCTCGTCCTGGTTGCATCTTTGTCTGATCAACCCATCTTACGGACTGAGAAGCCACTGCTCCTGCTCATCTTCACTGGGCAACAACATCTGCTTGATCTCTCTGCTCTTCCTCAGCTCCTGCACAAGGAACCACTCCACAGCGCTGCAGCATATACCAGAGGGAGGATTTCACGATGATCCACCAGCTCCACGTCTACTCCATGCATGACCTTCAGTAGAAGTCCAAAATATCTGCTCTCAGAGGTCAGTAGGGTGGTCCGTTCATCTCCTCTGGTCAGTCACCAACCAGTCCTGACCACTCTCCAGCTGTGACAGTGCTGTTTAATTAGTGATGGTAGAATAAAAACCTGACACTTTGTGGAGGAACTCATATAGTCAAGTTTTAGTCCACTGCTGATCCGAGTGTGGTCCTTCTGCCTGAGGAAGATAAATGATTGTCTTCTTGCGTCAGTACAGCTGGATGCCAGTCGCTCATGGTACTCTACTAATCTGTAGTTTGCTGTTATGTAGCGCAGCACTTGACACTGTACAGCAGATTGGCTCTGTGAGCGTATGTGGGGTGCAGGGTCAATCTATCATGGGACCTAAAAACAAATTGATTAGATGGAAAAGATCCCCAGGCAGATTCTGACCTCTGATCCTCTTTAACCTTCTTGTGTTAGTGAGTGTTAAAGAGTGTTAAAGCCAGAAGGTCACACTCTGAATGTGCAACTTTGTACAAAATATTCAAACTTAAATAACATTTTAAATGAACGGTTTTTCATTTGAAATAGTGAATGTCTGTTGGTGCACACCTTGCATAATCCTTGCATCAGTACACTTTATTAACATAGCAGCCTATGATGTAATACAACTGGATGTGAACTTGTTTGCTTCTTGTTTTCATGGTTTTACCTACAGACAGGGACGTGGATAGTCATACTCAATCCCAGGACAAGATGATAAGCTAAGGATTAATAACTACCAACGTTTAGTTTCTGTATCTGTGTTTGTTTACATCAGCAGCATGGAGCCTAGTTGGTCGATTCAGAATAATGCTGTTGCTCCAGCTAACTTAATTTGATATCAGTTGTTAAGCTTGCTAGCTTACTAGACAGGTGGGGTGTAGTGCCGAGAAGAGACTGCTTGCCGAAAAACGACTGCCCCCGACGGGAACGCGCATCAGTTCAGAGGAAGTGGGCGTAGGTCTACTACGGGTCAGCTGGCAGAGCAGCACCGAGAGAAATGTTTTCTTTACTGTGCAGTCCTGTAGCCCAAGTGAAAAGGCTACGGAAAAAGAACGGCGCAGATAAACAAAGTAACCTGATGTTTCCATAATGTAGGCTAGTTGTCAACAATTGATGGGGGTAGATGCTTTACCTTGCCACTTTTATTGTTGTTGTTGTTGTTATCGTTGTTGCAATGTGATTTTACACCGCTTTGATCTATAAATGAAGTCATAATTCAGTAATTTTATAACGAGGATTAGGAAATCAATGCAGAAAAGAATGCAGGAGTGTTTCCACGTCACATTAATTACATAACAAATAATGAGGAATTAGTAAGTGCTATGAGAGGTGGGTAATAACGATTTACATTTACTTCATTACATTTACTTAAGTAACTTTTTGGATAACTTGTACTTTTAAGAGCATAATTATGAATACAATAATGCAGTATATATAGAACTGTAGGCTGACTGTAACGGATTGCCTTTACATTCTGCATAACATTCTCTGTGTTTGCCAGGTGCATGTACAGTGAATTTGGTCAATATCACTCCTTGCAATACAGAGTTACAGTTTCCTCTACTATTAATGCTGAAAAGACAGAGAATGTAACCCCTCCCAATCCAGAGTTACAGGGTGCAGTCACTTTTCGGCAGGGCCTGCCGAAAAGTGACTGCACCCTGTAAGTCCGTATTGCAAGGAGTGATATTGACCAAATTCACTGTACATGCACCTGGTTTCCTCTACTATTAATGCTGAAAAGACAGAGAATGTAACCCCTCCCAATCCAGAGTTACAGGGTGCAGTCACTGCACAGTGACACAGTGATATTGACCAAATTCACTGTACATGCACCTGGTTTCCTCTACTATTAATGCTGAAAAGACAGAGAATGTAACCCCTCCCAATCCAGAGTTACAGGGTGCAGTCACTGCACAGTGACACAGTGATATTGACTAAATTCACTGTACATGCACCTGGCAAACACAGAGAATGTTATGCAGAATGTAAAGACAATCTGTTACAGTTCGCCTACAGTTCTATATATACTGCATTATTGTATTCATAATTATGCTCTTAAAAGTACAAGTTATCCAAAAAGTTACTTAAGTAAATGTAATGAAGTAAATGTAAATCGTTATTACCCACCTCTCATAGCACTTACTAATTTCTCAGTATGTGTTATATGATTGCTATCTAATGTGACGTGGAAACACTTTAAACGCATTATTTTCTGCACTGATTTCCTAATCCTCGTTATAAAATCACTGAAACAGGGATATTGAATTATGACTTTATTTATAGATCAAAGCGGTGTAAAATCACATTGCAACAACGAGTAAACAACAACAACAATAGTAGTTGTTGTACAATAGTACAATGCAAGAGTGATTACACTGTTCTGTAACCAGTGTTTTATATTGTAAAGCGTATAGTTTCTATGCTTGAACATAAATATAAAGTACATGTAGAGCATATTTAGTGTTTGTGCTTTGCGACCTGATGCTAACTCATTACATAAATGCTAACTCATTACATAAATGCTAACTCATTACATAAATGCTAACTCATTACATAAATGCTAACTCATTACATAAATGCTAACTCTGCCCTCTTTCCACTTTCTGTCCAGCGACCCGTCGCTGACTCGGTTGCCATGGTGCTTTGCTGCAGTTTCCCGGATGTAGTATTTCCCCCCGTTCAACATGGCGTCGGGAAAGTGAGACTTCGGCTAATGTTACACAGTTTGCCCAAAGTTAGTTCGCGTCTGCCCTTTTTAAAAAGAGGAAAGTTTATTTCCATACCGCAGTGGCGGCGGAGAAGCGTTTCCCCTGGGAGTTTCTGGGTGAGTACGCACATTCGGTCACAATAATTGTAGTTAAAGCGTGATGTGCGCTAGCTTGTGGCGCGTCTCAGCTGCCCGTTTAGTTGCTAACAGTGGCTAACGTTAGCTAGCTGCTTTCAAGTCTGGCCAGTCTGGGTTTAAGGGGACCAGAGTCACCTCATTCGGTCTGGTCTCTGTGTGTTATGTGAAGAATGCCTTACAGTGAGGTGCAAAGCGTGCAGTCTTCAAGGTATGGCCGAGTTACAAGTTGATGAGTCACTTGTGAAAGTCGATCAACAATTAAAAGCCGCGGCTGTGGCTGTCTAACCAAGCTAAGTTTACGTTAGGGCTGTGTTTCTTTGCTAAGACCCTGAGCTCAGTGCACGGCTTAATGGCAAATCCACGAGACAAGCTGGTTCTGGTAACATTGGCTTTTCTTACTGTCTACAAGCTACGAGACAAGGAGGCCAACCTGTCTTCACTCCCATTTCTCTATTAGTGATATTACAATGCTGAGGTGCGGGTAAGTCTAGCCAGTTCCTGTTAGTCACGACCATGTTAAACTTTCATTTTAGCCGTGGAAACCGGAATGGGGTTGTCTCAGCCTGTCTGGTCAGACTGTAGCATGAAAGGATATTGTCTGTCTTGAAGTTTGATTAAGTTGCTCTGTCCCCTCCTTGACCCCACTTTTGCACAAGTCATTTCTCCTTATCCTCTGGTCTTTAATGCCCCCCACCCCTTTCTTTCCTGTCAGCTGGCAGATATGTGCATGTGTGTGCATGAGAGAGTGGAAAAGAGATGTTGCGTGCAGTTAGTTAGTCAGCAAGGTTGTGTGATTAGTGCTGGGCACACCACACATTCCTGGGATGCCAGAGCTGTATGGAGGGGTCACTCTTCTCTCTCCCATACACACCATACCCCAGCACCCTTATCAAAATCAGCCTCCAGCTCTACATCATGCCCTGCGAGTTATTCAGCAAGGATACCTGTGTTAGGAAGGAAGTGGGTGTCACCGTGAACTACAGATTATATGACAAAAGTTGCAGTTGTAGATCGACTATCTCTAGTAGTGGATTAGTTTGGAAAGTTATGCATGTGTCAGGTAATTTGCCCTGCTGTTGTTTAGCTTATTGGGGAGTTGCCATTTTTGCGATCCTATATTCTAGGAATATGGTATAACATCTAACAAATTAACAACTAAGTGGGAGATGGACCCCTTAAGGATGGAATATGTGATGATTTTGTTAAGATTGGTAAAATGTCAATCTCTTAATCCAGTTTTACACTCATGAAATAAGTGTTAAATGCGATAGTGGTAAGAAAAACTAAATGAGTCAAACAGGAAAAACAGGCTGGCAGGTTTTCTTTCTCACTAATGTAGGCTATATAAAATGGATGTTTCATAAACCAAATTGTTATCTGTTACATATGCATTCAGTATCTGGCTGCTTACTGTCAAACAGATGGAAAAAGTACTAACTCTGCTAATAATAGACATAAGGCATATCGAGTCTGGATGAATGAGTATTAGGCAGCATGCTACTGTTTATTTTTTTTGCATTACCACATATTGCACAGGACACTGTGCATAAATGAGGGCAATATTCTTCTTTTACGCTCCTCCTTCTAAGAGGCTTTCTGCGCCCCTCCCTGCTCTCTAGAAACTAACAGTGAAGGGATCTGTGGTACTCTGGAGGCTGCAGAATGGACCTGAAAGTTTAAATGACACCTGTTGCTAGCAGTTGTAGCCAATCGCCACAAAATAGGCCTGTCACTTTTTATTAAAAATTTTAAGTTACATTTATACATGTGGTAAATTACTGTATGCCACCCTATTTTCTTTATAATTTCTCTGCAGGATTTACTGTGTTCACATTCAGGGTGCAGTCACATAGTACGACTGAACAACAGCAACATCCAAAATCCACTCAGGTTAAAGAGACCGATCGCAGCTGATTTTGTTCTTTAAAGTCAGCTTGTTTTGGAAACCTGTGTTTGGATCACAGTAGGGAAGAGGAGTCATTTAGGCTGAGACAATCAGGAACTGCTGATGACAGTTGACAGATGTGTCCAGCAGGGGGTGGAGCTAATGATGTGATGGATGTTGTTAGTCTGATACAAGCTGACCTGAGGGGTCCCTCAGAGAGTGAGAGAGACAAACACAGCTGCTGTTTGGGCATCTTCCATGAACGCAAAACAGCTTCCACATCGACTTACAAGGTGACAGCTAGAAGCTGAAGCTGTGAATGATCATGTTGGCCATAATCATTGTAAGCCAGCTACATCACCCTGCACATTTGGTTGCCTGTTACGTCTGCAGCCCAGTGTGGTAATTTGTTATCGAGCATTAAATTGTAAGTTTCATTTTCTGTGTTGGTTTGCTTGTTATTGAGAGACTGCTGAAAGAGAAAAATCACTTTCTGTTGTGGTCTGAGTGATGGGAGAGTAGAGGTTTATTTCCCCAAAAATCAATGATTAGCAGCCACTATGTTTCCTGCTATGAGCATATCCTGAGGTTTAGATTTTGTAAATTACTTTTTTCATATCAACCATATCAAAACACTAATAGGACACACAATACGGTATGTTCTAATATAGATAGAGCTGCAATGATAAGTCGATGAATGGATTAGTCAAAAGAAAGTTTATTGCCAACTGTTTTGTCAGTCGATTCATTGTTTATGTCAATTTTCAAGCAAAACTGTCAAACATTTGCTGGTAACAGTTTCGTAAATGTCAGGATTTTCTGCTTTTCTTTGTCACTTCTGACTGTAAATGAAGATTCTTTGGGTTTTTGACTGGTTGGAAAATTTGAAGACTGGATAATTATTTGATTAATTGTGATAATAATTGTCAGATTAATCTATAATTAAAATAATCATTAGTTGTAACCCTAAATAGAAGACATCCAGTTGTTAGTAGTAGTTCAGTTTTTGGACTGGCTGATATTCTGATTACATTTATTAAATGTGATGACATGAGGAGCATTAAAGAAACTAGAAAATGTGTTTGTTGTAATTGGTTAATTTATAAAGATGCAAGCAGTTAATTTTGTATCTATCAGTCATATTTGCTAGTTACAGCTTCAGAAAGCCAAAAGCTGCTTGTCTGCCGGTCAGACTAGCCATTTATGATAATTTATTACTGTACACTAACTTTTTATCATGTGAATGATACTTTTTTTTATGTGATTAAATTGATAATGAAAATCATCATTAGGTATAACTGGTTTGCTGTGATTTGTACCCTCCCATTCATTTTCTTCCATTTTGTTCTATCCTCTTTGTGTCCTTGCTGGTCGAGTTTATGCTGTAGTGGGTGAGCAAGCATGCAAACATTAAAAGTCTCACCTTTCTCCTGCTATCGGGTGTCTCAGAAAAAGATGGCATTGGGTTTAAAAAGACGGGGGGATGGACTGAGAGTGAGAGAGAGCGATGAGTCAAGTGATATGAGAGGGAGAGAGAGCAAAGATAAAAGAGGATAGTTTTTTTTTTGCAGCCAGGTAGGTCTGGGTGTTTGTGGACAGTCCAGAGACAGAGTCTGTGAAGGGGGGAGTCGAGAGAGAGCAAAGATAAAAGAGGATAGTTTTTTTTTATGCAGCCAGGTAGGTCTGGGTGTTTGTGGACAGTCCAGAGACAGAGTCTGTGAAGGGGGGAGTCGAGGTGCAGAGCCAACAAACCAAACAACCAGATCTGCAGAGAAAACACAGCAGTGGATTACTGCAAGTAAAACCCCCCGACTCCACCTCATATCAGTGATGGAGGGAAAAAAAACTGGAAGAGAGAACAAGAAGAACTTGGAGTGGATGAACTTTTATTCTCTGTTCTTGTATTTTTGGCTATTATCTCATTAAGTCCTTGATTTCTTTCTGCTTTTTCTCATTTTTTGACAGAATAGTTTATCAAACATACATAATAAGTTTTTTTTGTCTGCAGAAGCAAGAGGACTTCATGGAAAACAGCTACAGTTGCTCATTGACTAAAAATTATTCACAGACTGTAGCATTCAACCCCTCAAAAAAAAAAAAAGCTTAAAAGTGTCTGGAGACAGAAGATCAAGCTAAGCTGTCTGGATTAAATAAGCCCTGGGTGGGGAAGAGAAGGAGTCGGAAAAAAGAAAAACATGCTGAGGGTCATATCAGAGCCTACATTATGATTCTTCCCTGTAACAGGCAGAAAGGGCCAGGCTTATTGCCTTAGAGGAAAGAAAATCCTCTCTGGAATGACTGCAGCAGCCAACATCAACACAGCCCTCTAGGTGCTCAAGAACAGAGACAAGAACACCGTATGAATAAAAGAAATATTCAATTTCATAACAATAGCCTATTTTTGAGACTTAGTTCGAACCATTTAGTCTGGGTTTCAGGCCAGCTTTGTGTACCGTGTAAAGAGCAGTGGTTCTCAAACTGGGGACTGCCTGGAGGGCGTGGATGCCCAGGGGAAAAATCTAGAGTGAAACTAAGTTGAATTAATTTATGTAGGGAAAATAAACAAATCAGAGTTTGCTGATGCTATCGTGCTGACCTTAAATTAGAAATCCAGTATCGGGCTGGCTCTGGTAGCTTTTATCAAGGCCAAAGAATGACCAAAATAACAACTAAGGTTTTTCCAAGTTTTTCTCCGGAACATTTTTGTTCAAAGTCTTTAAACTTTTCCTCTTCTTCTCATTTTTGTTTCTGTCATCATACTTTGATGTTTATAGTTCATTATATGCCCTGCTTTTAGATTAATTAATCCACATGCAAAAAAAACGCAGCAACAGAGTGATTAGTTTTGTTCTTGTGTTTGCACGTACAGTTGGTTTATTCACAGCTGAAAAAATCAAGCTTGGGCCTGTACGTTCGCAGAGATATGGAGGTTTCACAAACACACTCACGCACACACACAGACATGCACACAATACAAAGATGGTTCTGGATGGAAGCGCCATGTAACCTCAGTAGCACTGGTGTTGCAGTGCTAGTGATTGGCAGTTTGTCATAAAGGCAGGTAAAACGAGGAAAAAAGCTGCATTTTTATTGATGATTTTTGCTTTTCCTTGATACTGGAATAGTCTGGGTGACACAGGTAGGACTGTTGTCTCTGCTCTCTAACTAAGTACAGATGCAGGTATTGTCTCTGGATCCTAACCCTTCGTGAAGTTTAAGTTTAAATGTTATTTTATTTACCTTTTTGTATAGAAAGTTATAGTTTTCTAAAGTGTAGTCCAAGTCATTATTTCTTAGTGACCCAGTGAATCAAGCTGGAATGTTTTTTGGGGTGAAAAGTCCAAACTTTGATGACAAGCCTTCAGTAGCTAATGAGCAACAAAGTGGTAAATGTTGTCACATCACTTTCATTGCCAATATTTTTACAGCTGATTACAGTTACATGGGTATTTACCAGCAGTCCATCCGATCACAATTTCTTATCTCCACTATGTTTCTAGTCTGAGTAACAGTCACTAATCTGCTGTATTTGGCCGAACTGTCGTGCAGACAGTAAATCTCAGAGCAGTTGATGGAGAGATGATGACTGGCCTCACTGATTACAGGGCACATTGATATGATGTTTGACTTCTTCACAACAACATCACCTCATTGTCTGTGTTTAGGACAACATGCCATCACCATGTAATGATGGTGCCGCAGCTGAATCATGTTTTACAGTATGCTTTGATGTTTGAAGTAACACTAACATTGTGCAGGAGCACCAACAAGTTATCATGGGAGTAGTTGAGTTCAAAGTAATGTAAAACTCAAACTCACAGAGCACAAGATCTTTGCATTTATTGTTTTGTATACTTGATCACTCTCTCTCTTTCACTAGATCTATGTAGTGTTTTTGTGTCTGCTGACCTTTGACACTATCCTTGAACTTGTAGGTAGCTCATGAACTCCTCGTAGTAAACATGACGTAACATTTGTGTGTGTCTGCCAGTCAGCGCAGGGGAAGCAAAGGTCTGAAGGTCCTGTGCTCAGTCGAACTAGCTGCTACTATGTGTGCTGAAATATGTGTGCGCTCTACGTCGTGCTCTCTCTGCCGTCTTTATCATTGACCTTTCCACATTCCACAACCTGCTCCTGGAAGTGAGCCCTCATTGGCTGCAACACTGCATGCTTTGTTTGAATTCGGCCTCGGCATTGGCAGGTTTGTGTGTATCTGGCTGGGATACGTTGAGCGGACCTGTTCCTGTTGTATTTTTACTTACAAAGGAATGTCACCGGGCCTTTTCCTGATTGACCCTGACACCTTGAAGTCTTTTACATAGTAGATAGATAAGGAAACAAAGACTCACTCAGACAGCTGTTATTAATTGATCCGATATTTGGTGTAAAATAGCTATTTTCTGTGGTATTAGATTTGATTTAGGAAGCACAGTATAAAACATGGAAGATACGTCTGTGTAATCAGTTTCAGGCATCTTGTGTTCACAATAATTCTCTAATATTCTCTGAAACAAGCATTTATTCTGTTTTTAAACTATGTAACTATTTGTGCTGTTTTGATTGGCAACAAGAGTAAGTAACCAACGCACAGCAGCGTGTAGGTATATGGCTAAAACAACATTGCTGACACAATTCATCGGCCATTGTTGCCCAAAGTTATGTTGCGTTTTTGTCAATTAGCCTTGACTCAGTCGTCTGTAATGTCTTTGCTGATGGACATGTTTATATTAGCATGCAGACATAGTATTTCACAGTCGCTTGTCTTGATCAGACTGCTATGAATAGCAATAATTTGAGGCATGCCGTCAGAGACTGTTGTGCTAAAATGAGTCACAAGCGAGTCATGTGCCAACAGTTGTGCTGCAACTAACGATTACTTTAATTCATCTGACGATTACTTTCACAATTAATCGTTCGGTCCATTAACTGTCAAAAAATTGTAAAAAAAAAAGAAAAAATGCTCATCATAAGACTCATTAACCGACATAAATGACAAAGACAAACAGCAAATCCTCATCTTTAAGTAGCTTGAAAATGTAATTGGCATTTATTTTCTTTCAATTGACAAAAAGATGTAAAGTTGATTGTTAAACTTTAACATATCCAGCCTCCAATAACCATATTTTAGGGATCATTGCAATATGTCGGACAGAATTATGACATTTATCGCTACTTTCTGACATTTCATGTTCATATTCATCAGTAATTTGAAAAAAAAAAAAAAAAAAAAAATCGGTGGATTAATTGAAAACGAAAGCAGTCACAGCCCTGAAATCATCCCAGAAAAAGGGAAGTGCTGCAGTCAGGAAGAAAACATCACCTGACAGGTGACAACATGCACACCGTGACGTCACGTTCATTGTGTGACAGGGAGGAAGGAGCGAGAAAAAGACTCGAGTGTCTTTTTTGTGTTTAACTTTTATTTGACATCACATAATGATGCTAACAGATCCGTGCTACTCTCTCGCTCTCCCTCCCTCCCTCCCTCCCTCCCTCCCACCCTCTCTCTCTCTCTCTCTCTCTCGGTGACGTCATGATACTGGGCCGCGTTTTGCTGAAACCATAGGAATGCGACACACTTTGTATTTACAGCCCGAAGCTACAACACTTTGATTTTTCTCCTGTGTTTTTGTCCGCTATCCGTCGCCGTGTCCGTGTCCGTGTCTTCAGGAGGACGTAACGACGCCTCCGACGGGTTGAACTGAGTTGAATTTGTTCGCGGAAACAACTTTGTTGCTGCAGGGAGTCTCTGTGTGTGTGTGTTTTTTTTCCCCCTCCTCGTCCTCAGCTGCGTTTCCGACATGAGATCAGGTGGATAGTGCGTGTTGCTGCTGGCTCGAAGAGTACCTGCGACTTAAAGTGAGTACTCCCGACGGAAAATAGATGTTTTTTGCACACGTTTAAATCGTCGTGTTGTGTGTTTTTTTTTTTTTTTAACTCGTAAGGAAAGTTAACACAACTTGTGGTGTGGCTGCTGCGTTTGCTGGCACCGAGCGAAAGTTAATCTGGGCCACAACAATAAAACTCTGTTGTTAAAATCTCACAGCAGGGATTAAACTGTGAGTCAGAAAAATGCATAATAACTTTATTGTTTGGCTTGTGTGAAAGCAGGCAGCCGCAGTGAGGGATGATTTTGTGTTTTACAGACAGCCCTGGGCTGCTGGGAACCGACTGACTGTGTGACTCTTATCTCTCCTCCCTCCTCCCTGACTGTTTCCATTCAAACCTGTTACTGACTGCTCATATTTGTGACTGTCAGGACAGCTGTTACCCTCAGCCACCCCGGTCATCTGTCTCTCTGTGCACAAGTGTTGGTGACACATGGAGACGAGGGGGAGACACTGATTTATTATTATCTCTGTAGGAAGTTGGCTACTTGTGCTCAGATGTGCACAAAGTTAGTTTTGTGCATTTAATGTTGTTTTGCAGCAAGTCGTTTGAAGTTCCTAGTCTGAGTTGTACAGAGAGAGTGTGCATTGTCGGTGCCTGATGTGCTGTTTGTTCACTTTTGAACAAGAGAAGCTTGTGAAGAATAAAGATTTTGGTTTAGATATTTCAGATCGTGTTTGTTATTGTAGGACAGAAAGTGTCTCAAAGCAAAAATCTAAACTGTCTTGCCAAACTTTCATATTAGCTCTTTCAATTTCAATCTCTATTTTAAGTTATTTTTATGTCATTAATGTTACTTTTTTAAACTAAAATTGATCTGATGAGCAATGGATGGGATTCAATAAATCAAATTTAAATACCACAAGTTGCAGTTATAGTTATTACAATATACAGTGTGGTTGCAGCGGTACACCGTGGTGTGAAAAGTGACAGCTGTCATACCATGTACATTTGCTTATGTACAGTATTAACTTCCTATAATAGAGCATTTGTTCAACTAAAGGGCTTGCGCCTGAAACATCACACATGGAAGTAATAAACATTCATTGGAGCATAGTGTGCAGACTCTATTTTTGTGTTTTTTACTTGTGCTTCTGTCCAGTACCCACTGTTTGACAGGCTTGGATGTGCAGGCCTCTATACTCACTGCAAATAATGATAATAATAATAATAATACTGTATGATGTCATACTGTGAATCTTTGAGAATGCAACTTTACGATAGATTAACTGCTGTCAAGTTTAGGCCAGAGTTGCTCACCTGTGTCGGTTGCCTCCAGTGTTGTGATTTCAAGCTGCTCCTCAGTGAGTGTTATATTTTCAGATGAAACTGTAGTGATTTAATCACAACCGCTCCTTCAAATGATAAGCATTAAACATACTCAGGGATTCACTTTTTCTGTCATAAATGTAGTTTTTGATATGCAGTGCGACCCCGATGTCTTAAGTCAAAGAGTGATAGCCAAAGAAAGCCTCAAGGTCTAACTATAGTGAGACTGAAACGCATTCTGTGTACACAAACTGTAAGAGGCAGGACATCCAGATGATCATAAGTGTAATCCATCAGAACAGTGTGACATTTTGTTTTGACCCGATTGAATCTGCTGTTATCTGCTGTAACATTTGAGATCTCATAATATAAACATCAGCTGGTTGTGCCATGGGAAGGAAGTGTAACAACCAGTTCTGTATCTACCTAATTTACTGTAATGGTGTACAGATGTAAGCAGACCCTGAGAGTGACACACACACACCCACACACACACACACACACACACAGTGCTGTGAACCAGCGGTGTATCAAAAGCAAAAGTATCCTGCATTAAAATGTCCCTTATGAGTTATGACATTATCAGATTGTTTGTTTGTTTGTGAAGCAGCTTTTAGTTTCGATGCTCCGTACCTGTGGAACCAGCTTCCTGAATACCTGTGGTCTCAGGGCTTCAAACATAACTGTTTAATGTGGTTTTACAGTTAGTTAGATATGAAATCTCTTTATAATCTGTAATTATTTATTTGCCTGCCTCTGTTATTGTTGTTTTAAAAGCAAAATTGTTAATTTATTTCCTGATTTACCGAAGTCCTAACAAAGCATGGCATTGGTGTACGGTTACAACCCGGATATACGAACAAAATCATACAATCAAAGTTAATATGAACAGCTGGTAAAATAAACAAGTGAACGTATAGATTGATTGCTGTGGGTATGTAGGAATTCTGTATATATTTTTCGCATTTTAGATGTGATAAGAAAGGCTGGACATTTTGTTCAAGATATCTTAAAGGTGCCTGAAATGTACTTAAATTTTACTTTTAAAAATCAGTATGAACCCTGAACTTAAGTACAGTACTTAAGTAAATTTACTTAGTTACTTTCCACCTGTGTTGTGAACAGGCTGATGGTCGTTAGAGCAGTCAGTAGCTCCAAGGTCATGTTTGCACAGCTCAGTATAAATCTGGGAAACGCTGGGAGAGAGGTGCTGTCCTGAATGTCTGTGTGATTGTGTGTTTGTGTGTGTGTGTGCGAGGTTGTCTGTGTTTGCAGTAGTGAAAGAACAGGCTATTAATTATCACCCCTGATTCAGCAGCAGCAGGCTAATGTAAGAGCACCACAACAACAACAGTGACCTGAGTACAGGTCGGTCTGCATCTCACTTTTTGAATCAGAAGCTCTGTGGTCTCTGTCACTGAAGAGCTACTACATGAGTATCTATTTGTTAGCCTTGGATAAGAAGAGCCATTAGGTATGTAGCATGTGTACATGACAGTTTCTATACATTAGTTAAACTTATTCCAGTGGTACAAAAACATAATTTTTGCATTAGACACAAGGGTTGGGCGATGTCTATGGAATTGCCATATGGCGATGTCCACGATGAAACATCGTGATGGACAATGACATTGTTGTTTTTGTCCAACTGTCCCACCACACCAAGACAACTGTCCTCTGTCACCAGTGAAGGGAGCATTCAGATCGACTCTCACATCCCTGCCGGGCAGGTGACTGACACACACCCCACATACTGCAGCGCACTTGTCAGATACTTAGGCTGCGTTCCAGACAACTTGGATCTTGTAAAATTCTGATCTCGTATTACAAAAGGTTCAATGGCAAACCGCTCAGAAGTGGGAATTCCTACTTGTTAACTTGGCAAAATCAATTTACGTCGACTTCACGAGGGAGCAGTTGTCTGATACAACAATGACAGCGGCCATGAGGATGTGAAGTGTTCAGACTATTGAAGTTAAGCGTCAATATTCATGTTATGTTTTGAAATATCAGAACTTGTAATACGGGTATTTTGTTAATATTTGTGCTCATGTGGAAGGGATGATTTGCTCAGCAAGATCTTGACTAGATGGCCGTTGCAGTAAAGATTTATTTTATTTATTTATTTTAAGTTTACTTGACCTTCTCAACCCCTGGGTGTTGTTAGTGTCTTCTTAGGGAGATAGTTATGCAAGGTATGCCTAAGTTGAGCCGCAGGCAGAAAATCATTATAGTGGAGAGAGGAAATATGTAACGCATGCTCTCTTTGTAGTGTGTGGTTTTCAAAGTAATGGTGTCTTATGCAAGATTATATTGCATTTATTTGCAACTGTTTTAGTGGAATTGGTAATACTTGCATTTGATTTTAACTGTAAAGAAAACAAACATCAAAATTACGTGTTTTCTGTACCAAACAAGCACGATTTGAAGGCCGGGTCATCTCTGTAGCACCACAAAGCTTCATTCATAATATTATGTAATGACAGTATACCATTTCTCAATAAATTGCAGTTCCTGTGATTTGGATACTGCACCTGGCCACATTGTGATTTTTTGATAATATTTGTTAATTTTTCCTAATAAATTCACAGCCTTTATAAATTTGGATCTGGATCCAATTCAGAACTGTTTCATACTCGACTGTATCATCGCAGCTAAATAATGTTGTTGTGGCTGGCGGCGTCTTTCAGAGAGTGGACCACCCATGTACAACACTTGAATCAGGCCAGAGACAGCAGCTTCACCCAGAGCTCATCAGCCTGGCTCTGGCCCACTAACCGGACAGGCTTTCTCACTGTTCAGCCAGGCATGCATGGGCGGCAATGGAGCAATGTGAAGGGAGAGAGTTGGGGAGAGAGGGTGAGTCGAGGAGAGAGAAAGGAAAAGTTTGGGGGATGGTGGGAGAGTGTTAACGGGGAAGGAGAGCAGAGGGAGTTTGAGAGTAATGGTGGGGCGGTGGAGGAGGGACAGTGATGAGTTAGTGATGGATTTTTAGTAGGAGGGAGGGGAAAGAACAGAAGAGCTATAACTACAGTGATTGTTGTGTTCAGGGAGGGACATGCTTGTTTTACTCTGTGAGAGGAGGGGCCCTTTTATAGCTTCTGGTGTTTCTGTGTGTGTGTGTGTGTGTGTGTGTGTGTGTGTGTGTGTGTGTGTGTGTGTGTGTGTGTGTGTGTGTGTGTGTGTGTGTGTATGTGTGTGTGAGAAAGAGAGAGCATTAGAGCGGATGGTGGTGGGTGCAGCAGTGTAGTTCGTCTCCTCAAATTAAAAGCCTACGATAAGATTTCTCTGTCCAAAGCCAAGTCCCACTTGCAAGACATAATTTATACCTTGACTCGAGGTGGGCACACCTTCATCTTTGAGTGTTGACTTTTATTAGCAGAGATGTAACAGTAATATTCAATAATAACTTTAACTTGATGCTGTGACTTTTTTTTGGAAGCATTTAAGGTTTGTTATTAATTCCTTGTTTTACTTCATCAGTGTCAAGTGGCTGCAGTAGTTGGAACAGGCTGTGTGCAACTCTTAACAGGTGTCATAGGGCTCCAGAGGAACTTTTTCCACTAGTATCACTGGAAATTTGTAGGAGTTGAAATGTAGGAGTTTTTTCCATATCAACGGTATTACTGAAGTGTTTTGTTAATAAATAGACAATCTGCTGTTCCTTTTTTTAGATAGTGCTTTAAGAGAGGCTAATTTTTCATGACCTTTTAAACACGGCTGCAGCACCTCCCTAAAAATAGTTTTTATATAAACCATCAATTGATAACAAAAAGTTTAAACTGTGTTAAAACTATAGTATTTAGAGTGTTTTGTTTTATTCTGTGAATTTTCTTTTTTTAATTATAACTGTGGTGGCCATGGCAGAAAAGTTATTAACGCAAACTCTGGTGCTTTTGTTTGATAGTTAGTCGTTCTAGTTCTTGAAATCTAACTGGTTGCATTGTCACACTCTTTCCACTGTTTTATTTGTGGGTGACTCTCTCTGACATTTTTATTTGCATGTAAAAAGATGTTCACAGGTCTTAAAAGTCATAAACTGAACATGCAGATGAATTCAACCCTGAGAAAAAAACTGGGAGTTTAGTCAGCTCTAAAACCTGTTAAATCTTTCTTTGTGTTTCCATTTAATTCAATGTTCCATATTTCATAAAAGCTTTACATAAGACAGATCATCCAAGGTGGTGAGGAGGAGCAGACACCTGTTGCCCTCATCCTCCTGTGGTTCTCACACAGTGTGTCCTGTTTTATGGCACTGGGATGTGGAGGGGGAGTGTGCTCAGTTGAGCCCCAGGTGCTGCCTGGGTCAGGGAGGAGTGACCATACACCTGCTGCAGCTGTTAATCACTCTCCTTTCACTGTATGCCTGGTGCTCGCCTGCAGCTCACCTGTTCCCTTAAACACCTGTCTGCCTCTCTGTCTGTCAGTACTGTCTAGTAATAATCTTCAATCTGCACTGATTCACATTCTCATTTTTAACAATGTGCTAGGCTGTAATTTTCTTCACATCTCTTTATTATTTCCTGAAACTGCATGTGCATTTATCATCCACTGAGTAGTATACCCAGGCTCACATTGTGAGTCAAAACCCTGCATTTGCACCCACACAGTTGTATTTATTCGTGTTACAAACAGTCAACGACATCATGCCACCTAGTGAATGAAGTTCTCTCAGATCAAACAGGATCTTTGAGGTCAGAGTAATCTCTCTGCTGTTTGTTTCACTGCCTCTGTTACATTTAAACCTTATCGTGTCTTGGCTCATAACAGCAGCAGTAAAATCTTGTTTTTCACTCGGAGCCCTTGAGCTAAGAGTCCCAGATATCTCCAGATGAAGGAAAGGGCTCAGGATTTGAAAGCCACAATCCTCCATGATTCACAGCCAGACCGCTGTCTGGGAAAGTAAGACACTCAGTGTCATTCTTAATCCCCACATGATGATTTTTGTCCTGATTTACAGCCTGTTGAAACTCTTTATGCTTTCAATAAGTTTATTACGACCCAGGTCATAAAGTAACGGCTCTAACTGTTCCCATCAGTAGATCTACTCATAGGGTGCATGTACATATTGGTTTATATTATTCTGTAGGTGATACTATAATGTCTCCAGCCACCTCCTCCAGTCTTCATTAATCTCACTCTTCCTTAAGGCAGTAGTTACTATCTGTGGCCCAGATGCATTGATTGACCGTATTGCTGTTTCAGCCGAACACTAATGATGGGCCTCTACAGTGATTTATTCGCCTCTTCTCTGTTGTCACCAGACTCATTAGGACTGGAAAGAGGCATTTATCACCAGTGTTGCAACCTCACTGTTATGAGTTGTACTGACAGTTATAAAATCCAGAGTTGGTAGCTGGGTGGAGACGAACCCTGTTGTTTTTTGTTTTGTTTCTTTCCAGAGAAGTCAGTGAACATGTATCTTACTATGGGACTAACTTCACTGCTCTATGGTAGCATCTTTTAGTGCTGATGTCACTTTCAAGTATATCCAAGCCAAAAAGACCAGGGGCGAAGGTGAAAATTAGCATAACAGGAAACAAACAGACAGCTCGAACACTGCGGAGCTCCAATATCCACATTTTTTAATGCACCAAGGTACCAAAGTTAATTTGGTGCATTAAATAATTTGGATATTGGAGCCCTGCAGTGTGTGAGTCGTCTATTTGTTTCATGGTGATTATATTTTTGTCCTTTGTTCTCATTAAAATGCGATGACAACAGATATAAATTTATAAAATAAAGCTATTAGGTTACACAATAAACACTATGCCTCAGGATAAGAGCTCTGCTGTTTTCTTCCATCCTAACCAGTTTGATTTGCTTGAAAAAGCATTTGGGTACTTGTGCATGAGTGCAGGGCTGGTAAAACAATATTATGATTTAGACATGTGGGAATTTGTATCAAATGTATACGTTTTACTGAAGAAAAACTATTAAATCGATGATTATGTGACATTTCTGGGGATCTATTCCAAACAAACATGTTTTCTTACATCTAGAGAACAGGATTTGTAGGGCAGGACATCTCTGCAGCACTACAGTATGACATTAGTATCCTGTGTTATATCAAAAAATTGTATCCTCTTGAGTTTTCGTTAATGCCCTTGGCCATACTGCAATTTGTTGTTGTTTTTCACTCTCCTGCTGGCTTTGCACCACGTTGTAAATTACACATAAATATCCATTTTGCCATTTTATCCTGATGTCTTTGCACTGTTAGCAGGAGAGTGTTGTGTTGTGTTGAAGTTCTGTGTTGGTGCAGAGGCTGTGTGTGAACTTGGCTCTTCTTGGTGTGTTCCTGGGCGGGTCCTGCTCGACTTCAAACACTCCTGCTGTGAAAGGCTTTATTAATACTGCAGATCGTGAGCTCGGCAGCATGACTCATGCCCTCTAACTTATGACCCACCCAGATCGCCCTCTCACTCAGCACATCAACCCACTGTCCCCTTCTGGCCTTCACATTCCCTGTATCTTTTAATTGCTTTGTTTTTAACTTTCCTTGTTGTTTTTGTTTTTGTTCTTTTCTTTTCTAGAGTAACTGGGCTGAGCTGGGTGCAGTGTTTTGTAGAAAAACAAGAAGAGAAGGCTATGGCAGACTTTAGCAGGCCAAATGCCCCACCACTCCTGTTGCCCCCTCTGGTCAGCTGCCCAGCAGGGCCTGGTCCTGCTTATAGCACACTGATCAGTAGCAGGCGAGCTTCTGTTTGACAACTGGGAGTGTCTCCTTTGATACCCACCGACAAAGCAGCAATGTCGAGAGGGAGATTGTTCAGACCCACGTTAAAGTAGTGAGCAGTGTTTCAGAGGATAGTTTGGAAATCTGTGTTTTTCCAGGTTTTTGCAGGGTTTTTAGTCCTGTCAGCCACATTAGCAGCAGATTTTAATGATTTTCACTGGTAGAGCTGCAACAATTAGTCAGTTAGTTGTTGAAAGGAAATCGACTGCCAATTATTTTGATAATCAATTAATCGCTTCTGGCATTTTTCAAGAAAACGTATCAAACATTTGCTGATTCCAGCTTCTTGATTATGAGGATTTGGTGCTTTTCTTTGTCATTTATGACAGTGAATGAGGAGTCTTTGGGTTTTGGACTGTTGTTTGGACAAAAGAAAGAATCATTAGTTGCAGCCCTATGAGCTGGGGACAACATTGATGGATTGCACTTGTCTCTTTAATTGAGTGACTGTGAGTGACTCAGAGTGACCAGAAAATAAATTCAGAACAAGAAAACTATTTTTCTCATTTTTCACTGCAGACATTTTTGACTTGAAGTTCAGATGTTACTAAAAACATTGAAGATGGTTCAATCTGTGTCCTTTTTTAGAGTGTCTCCTGTGAAAAGACCCATGTCAACAATCTGATCTCTCATTTGATCAGTCTTTCACATGTCCAGTATTTTGTCTCCTTAGTTAACATTCAGGGTAAAGAGTAGCAGAAATATTTTTCATACTGCTACTTTGGTTGGGACCACCATGGATCCCAGTCCTGTTGTAGTCATCAGATATCAAGTTCCCCTTAAAGAAAAATGTCACCAGGCAGCATGTTTAGACACCAGGCCTGAGAAAAGTTCCTCTCTGTTTCCCACTCTGATATTTGTTATTTAAATAAAGCAGTCCATGCATCTGTTTTATGGCAGAAAGTGAGCTGTCAACAGCAGACTGGACTGTAGTCAGTGTTTTGTATACGACACAGTGATACCTGAGCTGTGACAGTTACAGTGTGGTTGAGACAGCGAGACAAGCAGTAAGTGACCGACTGAAGGTGCTACTCTCATGTTGTCCCCTCGGCTGATTGTGTTGTGTCCACTGGTGTTTGAGCAGGAGCACTTGTCCTGTCATTAGTAATGAGAGACCAGCAGTGAGCCTATTGTTGATCCCTCTGATGACCTTCAGCTAAAGGTCACAGCTGCTTTAAATTCAGTACGTCGCCAAATGCTCAATGGGCCGAAATAAGCCAGTTGGGCGTGATTTATTTGCTGAATTAAACACACACACAGCAGAAAGTATTTTTATCATGCTGATGCGAGTTTGGGAAATAAGGACTTGATAGTCTTTTACAAGTTTGGTTGCTGCTTAACGAGCTCAGTTGGGTTTAAATCGTTTTATTCTTTCTCAGTCAGTGTTTGCATTTTATAGAAAACTACACCCAGCCTGCCCTCCAGACTAATTTTAATTGATATTTTTTAATTCTATTTGGACCAAGTGTATTTTTACGTACACACATTTGTCATTTAGAGTTGCAGCGGTGTACTGGTTTCAAAGTTTTAAGGAAACTGGTATGGAAATTCTCAGTAATCATACCATGTACATTTGCTTATCCACAGTATTGAATTCTGCTGTATCAGTGTTTATTTAGTGTTTATTAGTTTATATAAATGTTCATGTTTGTCAGGACACATTTTGTGAAATATTAGTAAAAACCCTTTCTTGTTTTAATTCTTTAAGGGTCATAATAAATTTGTAATGCTGTGAGAACGTGATATTTTCTGAGATCACGCCATGGAAATCAAAAATAAAGACAGTAATTTGTCATTTTCTGAAGTTGCTGTCTCTGCCTGTCTGCATGCTTGTGTGCATACACGTGTGCTATGTTTTACATACGCCACTTGCAAGTTTTACATTTGCATTTTTTTCCCGCAGTCTTTCCTGCTAACCCTCTTCTCTTTCCTGCTTCCTCCCTGCAGGTCTGATGCTAGGCTGCAGCTGCCTCAGCCGCCATCATGTTCACCAAAAAGAAGAAGTCTCGCATCCAGATCTCCGCTCCGTCTAACTTTGAGCATCGTGTACATACCGACTTTGATGAGCAGGAGCAGAAGTTCGTCGGGTTGCCGCGGCAATGGCAGTCGCTCATCGAAGACACGGCGAAAAGGCCCAAACCCTTCATCGATGTGACTGTCATCACTACTGTAGAGCCGCGCAAGGTGGGATAAGTGAAAACGACAAACAAGCTGTTGCCCGAGGAAAATGATCTAAAACCTGAGTTGTGTTGAATGTCATGAATTATGTTTATTAGTTCAGTGTTTTCCTTTTCATCTATTCAGGGGTGGTGGAGCATCAGAGTAAGAACAGTAGCACCACAGCTAGATAAAATGTAAAATTATAATCTAGATGACAAAACAATATGGATGGATGGAAATACCAAAGAATTACCCCCCTGCCACCTCTGTGAGGAAACACTGTAGTTTGTGAATTTTACATTTTTACTAAATTTTAACCTTAGATACTGATGTTGAGAGAAACTTAAGTATTTTCAAAGCCAAATGTAGGTAAATTCTGTGATTCTGTTTCTGGGTCTGCTAAACTGACATTGAATAGATATTTTGACGTAAGACAAAAAACAATTTAATAGAATAAAAGTACCCATATATTCACAAACACACAGTGATAATTCTCACCAGCTTTGTCCATTATTTTTCTTTTCTCTCAAAATTTCCAGACAATCGTACGTGGCAGCAAGCTTGGAGCAGACGGCTCTCTGACATGGCTGCTGGATGAGTTTGACACTATGTCTGTGACTCGCTCCAACTCCCTGCGACGAGGCAGCCCTCCCACCCAGCCTCGCAAGGACTCTACCTCTTCACTTGGAGGAGGGCAGGAGAACGGAGATCCTCACCACAGACACTACTCGCATTCAGACAGGTAAGGATTGAAACTGCAGCGCCAGGTAAAATAATAACACAGATTTTGTATGCATCTGTGCTGATGTTAGCATCTCTCCCCCTTTCAGAGACCGGCCCAGACCAGACCACCAGAGTGGAGGTGACCCCCGCCAGAGTCAGCGTACGGTCCGTCCTCAGTGGGACGAGGGAGGCCAGGCTCGGCCTCAACAGCAGCCCCGGGGCCAGGAGCCCAGTAGGGCCCACAGGGACAGGCCTGGCTCTGGCCCTCCTCCTCCCCCCCACAGAGACAGAGAGCATCGTGACCGGGACCAGGTAAGGACTGAAATGAACGCTGGACCCAGAACCTCATCTTCATATTATGAATACGTTTAAATGGGAAATAAAAGGTCTTAAAAACATAGAGTGCATTTTGGTACATCAAATATCTTCAATCGGATATTTTAACTTGACAGTGCAGCAGGAAATACACCATGTAGTGTTTGTTCTCTTGCCAACTTGATTTTTATCCAAATTTCCTCAATCCATTTTTCTTGCATGCTTCTCAATAATCCCTCCATCTCTGACCTAAATCCTGCTTTTCCTCAGGAGCAGGCGGTTCACAGGGATCAACCCAGTGACCACAGGCCAAAGTCCAGCTACATGCCGCGGGATGGCAGCCCTCAGTCTCCCAGGGACAAGAGGCCGCTCTCTGGGCCCAACATCCGCACCCCAAACCTGCCAGTATCGGAGGGGGTGATGAAGACTGCCCAACAGACCACACGGCCATTTAACACCTACCCAAGGACAGACAGCGAGGGTGGACGCAGTCCCACGGGACAGGTAGGAACCACAGGCGGCTGTTTGTAGCCAGGACAAGCACAAGGAGAGACAGCAGCCCCGAGGGAAGTTACTGACTGAGAGAAAAGGGCAGGCATATTGAGCCACTGGCTGATTGATGATAGCTCTCACCACCTTGCTGTTTTTTTCTCCAGGTCAGATTTAGCTGCTTCTGTCCTGGTTGACTCTCCTGAAAGCAGTTAGTGATGCTTCTGTGATAATATCAAGCTCAAGTTCAACTGAACAACTTTGATCCAAAGTGCTTTACAGAATTATGTAATGAGTTAAAAACTCTCCAAAGATCTAGGCTTGGATTTCAATTTGACTTTAGCTTCATTTGCATTTTAGATATAATATACAGTAAACCAAAGTTTTTCCCAGAACACTTGTACTGTAGTACCTATTCCTTTAGTCTCTCTGTTTATTCTGCCATTGCAGGCAATCTTGTAAATCAGTGAACAGGACCTCCTAATGACATTGTTGAATTTCCATATAATTTTTGCATCAATGTGATTAGGCACCTTGTTTTACCAGCTTATTTAATTTGTAAGATAAGTCGTACTTGGTGTATGTTGAGTTTTTGAAGACGTTCTCCTCTCTTTTTCTTCAAGCCGGTTCGACACCATGAATCCTCCCCTCAAAACGGCCCCTCCAGCGGCTCTGCCCGAGGTTCCTCTGGCTCCAAGCCCCCTATAAGCCACCCGCACCCTCATCACACTTCCCACCCGAGCCTGACCCCTGAGGCCTCCCAGCACCCGCACACGCCTCACCCCAACGTTCCAGCCCCGCGGCCCCCTGTGCCCTCTGGGCCCCCAGCATCAGGTGCTCCACCTCAGGGCCGCTCACCGCAGAGGGAACCCCAGAGGGTTTCCCATGAGCAGTTCAGAGCGGCGCTACAGATGGTGGTGGACCCTGGCGACCCACGGACCTACCTGGACCACTACATTAAGATCGGGGAAGGGTCCACGGGGATCGTGTGTATCGCTACAGTGAAGACCACGGGGAAACTGGTCGCTGTGAAGAAAATGGACCTGAGGAAACAACAGCGCAGAGAACTCCTCTTCAACGAGGTTAGAGTTCATGATGAAGTGAACGATATGATTCAAAGCACCTCAACATCTGAACGCACTGAGTGACTGATCTTATAGAGCAAGTCATAACTGCTGCTGTTAGAAATGAGAGGTTCACTTTCATGTAGGTGGCAGGGCACACAGCTCTGTTTCACGCATTAGTTGCTAATAACCACTTTACAGTTTAGACACTTGATTCATTTTATGAGTAATGAGGCAGCGCTTCCTTGTGTCTGACAGTGTTAATGGTGGTTGATTGATGTAGAGTCGACCTCACAGATACACAACAGTCTCTCTACCTGCGAGGCCACCTTGCCTTTCTTTTCAGTCTAATGAGTAAAGTAACTATACCGCGTCTGTTTCCGTGGTTACTGTAGGTGGTGATCATGCGAGACTATCACCATGAGAACGTGGTGGAGATGTACAACAGCTACCTGGTGGGAGACGAGCTCTGGGTTGTCATGGAGTTCCTGGAGGGAGGAGCTCTCACTGACATCGTGACGCACACCAGGTGAGTAATGAATATTTTCATGTGATTTCAGCCTTTTATGTTCTTATCTAACTTTTTATGACTGCGTCACCATGACTCTGAATCCTGCTTTACATGTCCCTCATTAAATCCCACCACATCTCTTTTCTTACACAAGAGGGCAGTGTTTCCCATGTCTTCTACACATATATACCACCATGGCCTGTGTCATTTCACAATTTTTCACAACAGCACATCATTAACTGATTGGTATGACCGTTTTACAGTTTCTTTCAATTGTTTGGCTTCTTTCTGGTCTGTTTGTGGGTGCTACACATCGTCAATATGGTTTAATAAATGATCTCACCTGACTGTAGAGTAAAACAGAAAAACACATCACTAATATAACTGCAAAACCAGAGGTGGTGAAGCCTAAACTGACATGTCATGTCCCCTTCTCTCTCCAGGATGAATGAAGAGCAGATTGCCACCGTGTGTCTGTCTGTCCTGAAGGCATTGTCTGTCCTCCACACACAGGGTGTGATCCACAGAGACATCAAGAGCGACTCCATCCTCCTCACTCATGATGGACGGGTATGTACAACAATGTTTCTTTTCCTGATCCACATTAAAATCTTTTTTGTCCCATCCCTACACAACTGATTTACTCTCCTCTCCCATTACTGAAGCTGTCATTACAGCCAGACTTGTGATTTTCACCTTTTATGATACCTACTGTGCCGAGGTGATGGCAATGTTGGTGTTGGTGACATTTATTGTTCGAGATGATCTAGTTCACTGAGCAGTTTTATACAAAGCAAAATGGAATTTTACTATCTTTACGACAGACTTTCTTGACTTGCATAATAATCCTGACACTGACAAACATCATGTGTAATTCATGGGACAACTCAAATGAGATAAAAAATGTTTTTATCTCTCGCTATTGACTACGGTACAATTTTTTTCTGAAATGAGTGGGATTTCACCTCTGTAACACCAGAACAAACAGCTGCATCTCCATTCTTTCAGGCAGGAAGTGCACTGTATTAGAGAGTGGCATTAAAAAACAAGCTATTTTTGTATGGATTTTGAAAAAAGTCCAGTGCAGAAAATGTCTTTGTGTGCTGGCCAGTCACACGACAGAAGAGACGAGTGTTTGGTTTGTGGCATCACAGAAACAAAGTGATTAATGTAGTTGACTTTTCAAATCTGCAGCACACATCTGCCTTTATATGTCAAACCACAACACTGTGACTGAGGCAGCACTTTATCAGCATTGCATTAAATGGGCCCTTTTCACAACAGACAGCTCAACCAGTCATAGCAGAGCTAACACACATGTTGCAGATAGATGTTCCACCTAAAGGAGCCAGTATGCATAATACGAGTGGGTCTGTGATGGCTCATTTATGTTATTAGCTACACTTGTCTGCTGTGATAAGACCTCTGGTGTGCACGTGATGGACGGAGAGGTTTGTCTCACAGTATGCACAAACTTAGCAGGGCGCTGCAGCCACTGACAGAACTTGACCTAGTTTTACAAGAATAAAGGAACATGATGGTCGGAAAGAGGAACTAAAAGTTAACCTCCACTGTAGAGCTGAGGCTGGTGCCATATTACTTCCTGCTTGTTGCCAAGTTTCTGCTTTCTACAGAAAATGAAACCAACAAGTGTTTATAGCAAGATCAGGGTAAAATGAATAGTCAACATACATGGTCTGTGTCCCTGACAGTCGAGTCTGTACTGTTTACTTCTGTGTCATGCAGTTCTGCTGAGCTGAGGTTTCAGCCACACGGTAACCATGCATTTCACAAGGCTGAGAAGTAATGCAAGCTTTCTGCTGAATGTCATCGGTGCTCTGGTGTGGCTCATGAGTTTGTCCACATTGTGCAGATCATAAAGATTTTGCATATTTTATGAACAATTGGGTAAAATCAAGGAATCAAATTGAGTACAGTGCAGACCGAGATCACAGATGTCGTGTTAAGCCTTAACACTTGATAGTTGTTTGGTAGCAACCGTTGTTACCCAATTTCTCAGTATTTGTCAGACTGAGAGTCTCTTTGACTTTTTAATTCATATGTTTAAATTAGCACTGAGGGACTTCTGTGTCGTGCTGGAAGCCGGCCATTTCTAAGCTAACATTAGCTACTGTTGCCTCTCACTGAGGCACTGAGACAAGGCGCTTGAGAACGTGCATTAAGTCACATCCTTTGGACTGTCGTAGAAAATCCATCACTAAAAAGTCCTTTACAAGCAATCCACAGTCCAGCAGCTTTAAACAACTTAACAAATCATGCACAGGCATGATAAAAAAGTGATCAATACTTGTGATTCCAGAAATCGTTACATAGATAACATTAGGCTCTAGTTTGTTTGTTCATTTACTCACTTTTGTTTTTAAATTATCGAGTTAAAATGTGGGCCTGTTGAGGTTTTTTGCTGAGTCTCTCATTCTGACGTCAACATAGATTATATGTGCAAGTCACACATGTGTTGCTATAAACCACAGCGCAGTAGATGACAGCTGAGGAGTGTTTGTGGTTCGATCGCTTTATGAGCTGTGGTTTCACCCATCGCCTCGCCTCGGCCTCCAGCAGCAGCATGCATGACCAGACAGGTCTCGACAGTGGCGCTGAGGTGCTTCTTCTGCATTGTTATGCTCTGCAGGGACTGCATAATGTAGGTCATTACTCCTGCTAATGAGTTTCTCAGAGGACGTCTGTGTGATCTGTGTCAATAATTAAAAATGAATTGAAAGTGTCATCTGTGTGCAGTTGTAAGTGTGTTTTAATTTCTTATTGTTCATATTACTTGGAGATGCATTTATTTTTAAACACTGAAAGACAACATTTCTAATTTAAAGGTGTGAAAACTGAGGCTAATTTTATCAGAAGTGTTGGTGTCATTTCAGGAAGACCTCTGATCTCTGGCCACACACTCACACAGAAAGCTTCCTGCTGTGGTGTGTTAGTGCTGGGTTGGGTTGAGTTTGTGCATGTGACTTTGGCCTGGCAGGGGAAGCAGACTTAACCAAGCCTGAAGTGTTTACCGTCAGTGGGGTGGGTGTATTTGATGTGTCTGAATGCACCTGTTTGCTGAGTGATAAATGTGAGAGAGTCTCATTTCTTAAAATGTAGGTCAGAGCATTTTATCTCTGTTCTAGTTGACTCCTGTATTAATGTCCGTGTTACATTTATAATAAGGCTTGTAAGTGAAAAGTTCAGTCAGTTAGTGGCAGCCATCATGTTAAAGTGTCTGTGTATGTGAGTGTTCATACATGTGTGCATCACTTCTCATAGCAAGTTTGTTTCGTTTCTCTTTTCCGATCCATCTGAGGCTTACAGTCTGCCTTGTGGGCAACTTCTCGGTCAAGATACCCAGCCATGCACAAACATTCTCAGAAAGAGGGGTGGATGTTAGCCAGGACCCTGGCACACATTTCGCAGACTCGACTATTGAAGCATAAGATGCAAACTGTGCAACATTTTCATGCTACTGAGCCACATCACAAATATTTGTTTTTCTTGAACTTTGCTACATCTGCCCGAAATCAAAAGTAAAATGTTCTGTGATGAAAGCTTTTAATATAACATACACTGTGAGGAAACCACTTTACTTCAGTGCTGGACATTCCTCTACTTTGTTCTTCAGCCCTGTAACAGCATCAGGAACAGTTCACGATTGCTTTGTGAAGCTGTAAAATGTGTGAATAGAGTGGATGGATGGACACATGCCATGTTCTTTGGTTCAACATCGATGTCATCGGTGCGGGCAGGCATTGTTCTATTTTAAGGTTTATTTTCTCATATGTAGTTTGAAATTTTGCTGTAATCATCGTTGAGTTAATGGGTTTCCAGCTGCTGAGTGCCCTACTGAACCCTCCTCTCTGTGTGTTTGGTGCAGAGTCTTCATGGTGCCCTGAGTAGAGCATGGACTCACCACTGTTGAGTTTAATCTGCCCTGACTGCCATCATGTTTCATACAGTCCCACTTGAGTTATTTTGTACCTGCTATCTCCACTGCTGTACCTGCTTTCCTCCTGTATGTATGGTCTTGACGTTCCTTATTGTAATGTTGGTATATCGTCTCGGTGTCAGAAGATTTAGATGCACTGTATCCTGGCAGTTTTTCACACTGCAGCACGTATGTTTTGTTTTTGTTTTGTTTTGTTTAGTTTATTAACCAAACCCAACCTTCCACTATTTCTGGTTTCTGCTGTATTTGTGATGTGGTTTATTAGTCATCTCCCCTAGCCTATTGTCCTCCAGGTAATGGATTACAGTCTTATATCACATGGGACCAGCTTGTCTCAGCATGTCAAGTTTACCCAACTCCTGCTTCTCTGTTATGAAAGTTGTAACCAGTACAGTCATTTCATTACAGCAGCAGTCATTTCATTACAAGTCATGATCACTATGTTGTGCACTTTCTGTAAAGAAAAAAAAAAAAAAAAATGATGTTTCCTCTTTTCATCTCTTGTCTGTCTCCAGGTGAAGCTGTCAGACTTCGGTTTCTGTGCTCAGGTGTCTAAGGAAGTGCAAAGAAGGAAGTCTCTGGTTGGAACACCGTACTGGATGGCACCAGAACTCATATCCAGACTGCCTTATGGACCAGAGGTAGTACTCACACTTTTTTTTCCTTGAGGATTTTACTGTTGTTTGATTTTTTTAACATTTATACTAGCTCTTCTACCTGCTGACTGTCTCTTCTCACATTGTCCAGGTGGATATCTGGTCTCTGGGTATCATGGTCATAGAGATGGTGGACGGGGAGCCGCCGTACTTCAACGAGCCGCCGCTCAAAGCCATGAAAATGATCCGAGACAACCTGCCTCCCAAACTGAAGAACCTGCACAAGGTACAAAGACAGAGCAGCTTGTCTGAAGCACCATTAGCAGATGTCAGAGATGTCCTTAGGCCATCAAAAAAGGGTCAAATCATTTTTTTTTTCTCTTTGGTGTTGTGGTTACCCTGCGATTAAACATGTAAATCACACCAGCGCAACACCCATCAACATGTTGACACTCCAGCCAGTGATTACTAAATTATTACATGAGTACTCAGTACTTATGGATCACACCACACCCATCGTCCAACTCAGCCTTCATTTTGATCACAACTACACACCAGTAAAGTCTCACATGGTTGAGATGCTATCGCAGTGACAAAGTCTGTCCACAGACAGACACAGATGGCAAAACACTCAAAACCACGTCCGCAACAATCAGCGCAACCGGAACCACATTCTGCAGCAATGACACATATGCACAATGTGAAAACTGACGCTGTCACAGCTTGTTATCGTTAATCGTTTGGTGTAATAACATGAATCCTTTGTGTCAGCTAGTAGTTGGTCTTGTTTGTAACCACACTGGCTGTGAGGAAAGGTTTGATTATGACCTGTGTCATTTTTACTGCAGCAGGTATTTAGATGCCTCGAGGTTGAGAGACATTAAAGCAGTCTTGAGTGATCTATGACCTTTAATTGACTTCCTCTTTATTGGCTCCTTTGAGGAACAGTGACCTGGCACAGATGCATGTTCTACTGTCACTATGTAGACTTATGATGGCCTGTAATTCATAAAGGCAGTAGGATGAGAAATGTGTGGCATAGATCGGAGTAGCTGAAGAGTAATAACACTCCTGACTCACTATGACTTGTGTAAGTATTCTCGTCTGACCATTAAGCAGTCAGAAGGTAGTTTGGGTAGATTGTCTGGGTTTAAATTCTGTTTGGTGGAGAGTTGCAAAACAAACAACAAAGAAATGAAATAAAACAGGTTCTTACAAAGTCTTTGAAAGTTTGGAAAGTGCTTGATTTAGTTTACATGTAAAACAAAATGTTTTCATATTTGAAATGAAATGATCCCACACGAGCACAGTTAATAGAAACAGCTGGTAAAAACAAGAAGTGACAACATACATTGATTGGTGTGGGTATAAAGGAATTCTGTAAACTTAGGGGGGTTTTTTGTAATAAAATAGGCTTAAGAGTCTGGAAATCTTTGGTTTAGGTACCTTGAAAGTGCTTGAATTCTTCTCTTAAAAAGCTGCGCGAGCCCTGAAGAAAACTGACCGCAGGTGCACGTTAGAAATCCATTTATTTCTGCGTTCATGTCAACATTTCTGATTACAATTCTGAAAGTGATACTAAAATAAGCAGGTACAGTCTGTGTTTCAGTTTCTGCCATTGAGCCTTCAATCGAAATTCTCTGTCTAGAAAAGCGAGTTATTTTCAGTCTGATTCACTGAACAGGTCCTGATATTGAGTTTATGCAAACTGTGGGGGAGATACCTGATTGCTGATAAAAGACGCTCTTTATTTCACAATCAACTCTAGTTTAAAACCACCTGGTTAACTGTCTTCATGTGGTTCAAAACTGAGCCATTTCCCATGTTGTGCCAAAGAGAATGAAATACATTATCCCTTAACAAGCCTACAGGGTGGTATCATTAACACCTGACTGACTTTGACTCTGGATGATTTCTCTCCCAGGTGTCCCCTCTGCTCAAGGGCTTCCTGGACAGGATGTTGGTGCGAGACCCGGCTCAGAGGGCCACGGCCAGCGAGATCCTCAAACACCCCTTCCTGACGAAGGCGGGTCCGCCATCCTGCATCGTCCCTCTGATGAGGCAGAACAGGATGAGATGAGACATGTGACACTGAGACCTCCGGACAGTGGAGGGCAGCGTGTGCAGGTTCAGATGGAGCAGAATACTCCTGCACACAGAGGAGGGGCCCTCAGAGGTCAGAGGTCACAGACGAGAGGTCGGGTAAAACTCTGAGAGCTGAGCTGCAGAGTGTAAACGGGTGTGCAGGAGTATTCTGTTTTTCTTATGTGAATCACTGAACTGTGGGGAGTGTATCCCCTCAAAAAGAGGCAATAAGGCGGTGTGTATGTGTGTGTGTTTGTCTGCCAACATATGTTGCTGACACTGTTAATGACGGTGTTTGATGGCTCATAAGTGTGTGTGAGTGTGTGAGAGCTCTCTCTCGAGGAGAGACGAGCAGAGAAGCCACAACCTGCCTGTCAAGTGATTTTTGCCGGTTTGTTTTGATTGAAGGGCCTGACCTGGAAGAAGCTGAAGGACTGTGGCTGTTTTTATTTTTCCATTTGGATCTTACCTGGATTTTAAGAGTGACGGTGGGGTTTTGCACACCAGTCGGATGCTTTGAAGGAGCCGTGAGCCCATTGGCTGATTTAAGAGACGTTTTAATCTCACTACTCGACACTCTGGAAGCCGAATTTTCTCACTACAAAGACGTCTGATCCCGGACATGGACGTTTTCCTCACCACGCCAAGAACTTAACTACTGAGGGAGGAAATCTTTTGACTCACAAATGAGTCAAACAGACTTTTATTTTGTAGCCATATAAATACTAGCTTCCTGTTGTAAACAAGCAAACATACACTAAGTCAAGAGGTAAACACTGGAGTTGTGGTTTTTTTAACAGATGAATTTTTCTCTTATTTCATTCCTTTCTTCCTGTGTAAGTACAATGAACATAGAGAGATATATCAGTTTTGATGTTTTACTATCTCTATTTTGTGATTGTTTTTATTATTATTATGATTTGTTTCCTGGTTTATTTTAGAGAGAGATGTGATGATTTTCAAAGCACTGTCGATGAGAGATAGAAGCTGCACTCCCGGTTGATTCCTGCACGCAGATCATAGACACTAGACTTTTTATTTTGTTGTTTGTTTGTCTTTTTAAAGACTCGACCAGACGGGACCTTTTAATCACAAAACCTCAGCGGCCAAGATGTCAGTCGGGACGAGCAGGAAAGGTTTTACAGAAACATAAAAAGCAGAAAAAAAGAGAACAAGAGTACAACCCCAAAAACAGATGAACATCATAAAATCAAACACCAGTTTCTTGTTTTAGAAGAGTAGGCTCTTTTTTACTATTTCTGCTGATAGAGTTGAATCACTTCCCTAACTAATGATTCTTCTGAGGTAGAAAACTAATATTAGCTGCTTTCCAGGCAATCACAGGTTGTTTTTACTCTGTGGTACATGTCCGCTCCCTGGTAACATCATCACTCTGCTTCAACAAACACTCAGCTGCTGCTGCTGCTGCTGACGTGGAGGAGCGCTCGTCGTGTTCTTCTACTGACCCAGTTTTCTGATTGAATCGATTAATGTTTGATTGGCTGGTTAATGCATCCGGCAGAACGCTCCTGAATCCACTTCATAGTGTAAGGGCGATAAACGACAAAGGAAAACTCTCTGCAAGAAGCGATCAGCAGGAAAAGTGGCTATGTTTAGATTTATACCTCCGATGAATAGTGTCGGTCATGCTCCTAATGTGTGTGTGTGTGTAAAGATATGGGATCTGTTATTATTTTAGTGTTTGCATTTTAGTCGGTGTGAATGTGTGTTCTGTGAAAATGGACCATTAGGCAGAGGACAAAAAGATAACAGGAGTACTTAGAAGGCAGGAAACACTTAAATGAAAATCCAGTCTGAATTCTAGTGAGTAAAAGCTGCTAATGATGTACAAACACACGAGCTAACAAAAATATCAGACCTGTGTCAAATTGCTCAAGTGAGTTCTCTGAAGCGGCTGAAAACTGCTCTCACGGTGGAGTTAATCACTTTATTGCAACTTGTTTGGAGTACAAGGTGTTTGACTGATCGCTCGCTGCAAATCACAATAAATTCACTTTCCAATCGCTTTCAAGAAATCACCCACAGAGCGCCTCAGCCGTCTAAATGAACCCACGGAGAATTAATTACAGTTCAGTTTGGCCCAGGTCTTGTTATTATCCGCCCACTGGTGCCCTGATGTTCCTCAGGCTGGAACAGGAGGCGTCTTTATCAGCACACACATCTGTACTCTCATACTGTACCTCGTCATTTAGACAGAAGATGAAATCAAAGATAAAGCCGTTACAGATTCGTCCCTGTCGAGGTGACGCGACACAGAGATGCACATAAACAAAGCCTGCAGACACATTCCTCTCTCTGAGCCAAGGCTGCTGTTTCCAGTCCTTCTATGTCTTCCAGTTCAGCTGCTGCAGAGAGCCTCCTCCCATCAGACCAGACCTCAGTCAAGTAGCATTTTTTACAATGAGTTTTCAGTTCTGAACCCAGAACACTTCTGAACCAGAACCACAATCTGTTTTCTCACACTGTTGGATGGCGTCTCCAGTCAGGGATACAAACTGTAACTCTACAAACGGAGGAGTAGTCTGGATGGAGTAACACACTAACTGTACTTTATGTGCACAGAGCTTTGTCCTGTACTTTTCTACATACATATACACTATACTGTAGCTGTAGGTGCACTGTGTTAGAGATGCAACTATTAATGCAACTATAAACCATCAGTTTATCAAAGAAAATTAGCCACCAACTATTTTAAAAAAACAAAAAATCTGATTAATAGTGTCAGTTGATTTTCAGGTAAAAATGTCGAACACTTCCTGGTTCCAGCTTCTTAAACGTGAGGGTTTGCTGCTCTTCTTTTTCATTTATGACAGTAAATGAAGAGTCTTGTTGTCGGTTGGACAAAAGAAACAATTTGTGGTCACGCTGGGCGCCGGGAAATTGTGATGAGCATTTTTCACATTTCTTTGGCTCTTAATTGAAAAACAATTCAGTTAATCATTGGGCTGGGTATCGAACTTCAGTACTTTGATGCCTCCTAATCACGCAGCATGCTTGTTTTGCCAAGATCTAATTTAATAAAACCGTCATCGAAGTGGAGGTCTAGGTATCGATACTGGTGGCCTGTTATTGCTAAGAAATGTTTAAGATACCCAGCCCTAATTGATCGTGAAAAAGTTGATAATTCCTGATAAGCACAGCTAGCTATGGATGAGGGCTGCATTTAATACTCGCCAGCTGTTTGATTAATCGCCCACTATTTTGATAATCAATTAATCGGTTGGAGAAAGTTTTTTAAAAATTCTCTGAGTCCAGCTTCTTGAACATTTTCTAGTTTCTGTCCTCCGACTAATCTAAGACATTCATCTGTGACCATTTTCCAACATTTTATTAGACGAGATAATTTAAAGATTAATCGACAACAAAGTAATCGTTAGCTGCAGCCCTGCTGTGGTTTGAAGAGTGTTCAGGGGGCGTTTGTCACCGTGGTAACCGAGATGATGCTGAATCTGTTTTGCTGCATTTTAAACCACAGTGAAAATACTTCCTTCCCGGCATCGCTCTCTGTAGCTTCAAGCTGTAGTGGTATTTTTACAAAGTTGAGCTGTGCTGTCTCTGGACTGTGCATTTATAAAACACTATTAACAGAATGTAGTCTCCCCCTCCTACAAACACGTATTATCAGGTGAACGTTCCCAGGCTGAACGTAGGTTAATGGTAAACTTTGTCTCTGCCTCTTTTCTTCCTTAACAAAGACTCTGGTAGGCGTTTGTACTTTGTCTCTTGGCAGCTCTGCACATAGTAAATTTTCAGCTGTGTCAGTTTGTGGATCCGTTTGTCGTCAGAAGTGGGACAACCCGATAATGACTCACTGATTATGAAACGAGTTGTGATGTTTTGTGTTTGTGGCGTTTCGCTTCTAATCAGAGACGCGACGGCCGAGCTGAACGAAACGATCGACTGAAAGACAATCAGGAAGTTCGAGTAATTTAGTTTGTGATATTTTAAGATGAGACGCTTTGAATTTCCTTTTTTTTTTTTCTTCCTCACAGTCAGAATCTCACATCTGGAATATTTGATCACACTAGTTTCAGACTGCTTGTGTTTTAAATAATTTAGTTTTTCAGGGATCGACAACAAAAAGACTGCTTTGTTTCTGGTGGTACTTTTTGAGAGGACCTGCAGTAGGCGGCGGGCGAAGTGGTAAAAATGACCAGCAAATATTGGGATTTGTACATTTGACAGTATCAGAGCTACTGATGGGAAGAAAACAGCAGATGAAAGACGTTTAATGCACTTCATCCGTCTCATCGGGAGTTGACTGTCTGGTGCTCTGTGTGAAAGGCGAAGGCCTGATGTGAATGAAGCAAATGGACTTCGGCAGCAAACTTAATTTAAGGACTCACATCTGGAGAGTCTTCATCAGAGTTAAAGGCTCGTTCTCACCTTCACTCAACTGACGTCAAAAAGTTAGTGCTTCGAAGAATTTCCCAACAGGTCCACACTGCAGCCTACAGTTTATATTCTTACTTGTGTTTGACCGTCCTACACGTCTGTGCATTGACTCATCCACCCACCGGATTCATTTTCATTTCATCAACTTAAAACCTGTGATAAGAAGCTGCTCTGTAGTCTGGTGGTACAGCACGAAAAACAAAGTTTACGTGGTTTCACCATCGTCACCCAGAATCAAAGAAAAGATCATCATTAAGTGAAAAATATCACAAGTTTCACTTTGACAAGACATACAGGTCCAAACTGCAGCCTGCAGTTTCTCTTTTGACTTGTGTGTGACTCTTTATCGACTCATCCACCGAACTGCCTTCATTTTCCTTTCAGTATCTGAGATAAGAGGTTGATTACTGGTCAAACCCACATCGGTTTCTTGTAAATCTTCAACTTTCATCTCCAAACATTTTGACTTCTAACAGCAACACTAAAACGATGTTTTCTGTCTCTGTTCTTCCTGCTGTCAGGCCGAGTGTCATCAAACGCTCTGTGGTTTTATTGTTATGACTCAAACCATTGATCTGTTCTCATTTCATTATCAATGTGAAAATCCCAAATCTGATCACACTGCGGGTGGACTGACGTTGCTCTTTAGGTCGACTGTGATGGACCAGATTCAACTGCTGTGTGTGTGTTTGTGTGTGTGTGTGTGTGTGTGTTTGTGTCCTGTGAGAGTGTGTTTATATGAGTTCATGCCTTAACATTTACAATCACTACTTGACGGATAATTCTGACTTGACACTACGACAGTTGGAGAAGGTGAAAGGAGTCTGTGACGCTTCTCATCTCACATTTTTAAAAATGATTTTGATGTAGTTGTTCTGCTGAGGGGTGTTTGCATCTTCTGGCTGACGAGTTTAAAAGCTCTCTAACATTCCTGACAGTTTAAATAGCTGAGACCACTTCAGACTGAGGGTTTTTCAGGGTGTTTTTTATTTTAAAATACGTTTGAGTGCCTCGACGTCGGCGCTCTTCTCACCTTTCTGAAGCAAGAAGCAGGACCGCTGGGATTAATTTCTGTCAGCGCCACAGAGCTTCCAGAATATTTCATTATTAGTAGCCAATGAGCAGCTCCGGTGCTGCTCTTCAGGGTTTAGTGCCTTGCTTAGCGGCATCTTGTCAGACATTTTTAAAGATTGTCCTGTTTTGTGAGTCGTCTTGCTTCTTGGAAAAAAAACCCTGCAGGACTCCGCAGTGAACATGTGGTGACTGAGGCTCAGATCTGGTGTCACTGGACCACTACTGACCAACCAGCAGCCCGCTCTGTGAAATCTGTGACGAAAACAAACAAGAATTCTCCTCTGATGGATCGTTAATGACTCTCATTGACTCGCCTCTTGTGTAAAAGCTGATTTTGTTGATCTGTTGCAGCGTTGACGTGTTTTTGTCAAACATCAGATTCCTGCACCGTCTTGTTTTTGTAAACTTCACTGTATTGTATTGTAAAAACATAGACTTCACTTTGCAAATTTTACTTTTTCTTTTTGCAAATACAGATTTTGTAAAAGTCATCCATGGTGTCTGTTTTCTGTTCGGCTTTTGTTTCAGATGTTCCCAAACGTTAAGAAGCAAAACATGGACGCACGTGTTGTAAATCACCAGATTTAGTCTCTGTACGGTGGCCTTTTGGGGACATCTCGGTGTCTTTAATCAGGCTCGACTTTCATCAGTCTGAGCTGCTACATGCTGCTTCATCTTCATCTGGAGTGTTTCTTGCTGCTCTTCCAGAAGTCATAGATCATCTGTTTGATCACTGAATGTGCAGAAAGCAAAGAAATCTGTTGATGTTTCGGATCACAAATCAGATTTAAAACTATTTATTGACAATTTAAACTAAATACCTATTATTCTATCATACCACACTCCTTTCCCTGCCTTGTATTTGCTCAGCACCAAAACAATGATGCAAACTGATCGGTGCGCGAGAGCTGTTTAGTTCTTGTATCATTATTTGCAATCTTCCAAAACCGCCTCTTCCTTTAGAAATGTACAGTAGATCATAGAAGATTACTGTATCTGTGGCTGCAGACCTTTATGAACAAACTTGAAACTGAAAACCACTTTGTCTCGCTGCACTGACTAACATTGTCACATCCTGTCTTGAATGTTGTTTAAAGAAAACTGCAGTGCTCTGTGGGATTTATAATCACAATTTAGGCACTAAGTAACAGTGTTATAGGGGTTTAAAGTGCACGCTGTTGCACCTGCAGCTCAGAATCGACTGTTATTCACAGAAAAATACAAAAACAGGCCAAGAAATACAAACCAACAGTTGCTGCTCAACTGTTGATGGAGCATCTTTACTTTAGTCGTCATTACAGGACGAGGAAATGATGCACCGACATCCAATAAACTCGGCTCCACTGTGTCTGATGTTGTCATGATGAGGTCTATATTGAAAGTCGCCCTTCAGTCACCACCTAACTGTCTAATTACAGGCCCGATAACGTTCCCACACGCTTCCTGATGAGGAGTTGATACTGTAAACCAGCCATCAGTGGAAACCGTGAAGAAAACCCTCTGCACGTATCACAGCACGAGTCAGCACCGTTGTATTTTTAGCACTTCCGTCAAAGTCAGTGGAAGCAGCAGACTGCAGCTCCTCAGCTTTTACTGTAAACAGTGCGACTGGAGGTGGGACGCCACAAATAATGAGAGCTAATACGGCTCACAGGACAGCTGTTTGTGGTCCACATGTGAGGTCATGTCTTGTTTTTACCTCGGCAGCAGAGAAAGTAAAGAAGAAGGAAGAAGAAAGTTTTCTGCTGCTTCAAGAGTTTGTTGTTAAATGTATATTTTTTTGACAACAACACAGGATAGAGATTTTTATTGTTTGTAGTGTTTTTTTTAAAAGTCAAAGTGAAAATGATTTAGTTTGGTCACATTACACATGAAACTAGGTCATCGCTTACTGATATGGCAACAGAGACACAGCCCATAACAATGTGACAGACAACACAGGGAGGACAAACTGCTTATTGTTTACTGGTAAATACTGAAAGTTAAAGTGAGGAAAGTGATAACTGGATATGATTTCTGTGATATATGATATGTATTGTAATGACTCTGTGATATCTTGAGGTTCAAAGATTCAATTAAGGAAAATAAAAACAAACAGTTGGAAGATATCTCAACAAACACTGCCATGACGTGCATAAATACCAGTGAGTGTTCGCCTGCTATCAAGTTAAAGGGACAGTTCACCCTAAAAATCTAAAATACATATTTTTCCTCCTGCCTGCAGAACTTCTTATCCTTCCTGATTGTTTCGGTGTGAGTTGCAGCGTGTTGGCGATGTCAGCTGTCTTCTCTCCGTTATAACAGAACTAGCTCGTGTTGCTCAAAGCGCCATAAACTTGGCAACTCAACAGTAACGTCTCTCTCCTGAAACGACGGCCTGTTTACTGAGGACAAACCACAGACTTTGTTGTGAGCAGTTTCATGCAGGGACTATTTCCTTTCCGTATCACCGCACAGAAGGAAGCGTGCATCTACTTATGGATGAGCTAACTAAGCTAACCGGGCTAGCTAATGTTACGACTTTACAAACTATATCGGGCTCAGACGGTGAAACGAGTCATTTTGGGGGTTTGTGACGCTCAGAAAATGTATCCACCGTTTTACAGACACTTCTTTCACAATATAAGCTTATGGGAGCATCACGTGATGATGTAATTACACAGTTTGGCCCCTTCGATTCACCTAACCCTAACCCCGAGTGATCTCACACCCAGGAAGCTGAACGATTTTGGCCTCGTGTGCCACTGAGCAGCTCTCTGAACGGGGCCATGCCTCCGACACCGTGTCCAGATCGCCCTCATTAGATCCGCTGTGTAGATGCTCTGAGTTAACTGAGTTATCCTGCACATTTCCTCCTGCTGTCATACGGTCGGTGAGCGTCGTTCAGCAGAAACTGAATAGTTCCTGCATGAAACCGCTCACAGCGAGGCCTGCGGATGATCTTGAATAACTCAGTCATGCTTTCTGGAAAGACACGTCACTGTTTTAAAAATTTAACAACTTTTTTTGACATCCAGTGCAGCAACCCACGACAAAACATCACAGACGGATAAAAAGCACAATGGGTCAGGTGAACTTCAGTGTGTCAGCGTGCTGGTGTTAGCATTGGTTTTTACTTGTGTGACTCAGTTTGTGTTTTTCATCAGAAAAATATTTCCAGGAATTTTATTTGTGTTTTTAATGATGCTTATCTGTTTATAATCTATTTCTGTGTGGAGACAGGCCACAGTTTCCCTTTCTCTCACTAACTGTGGAGTGTGTGTGTGTGTGTGTGTGTGTGTTTGTTTCCAGAACATGACGGAGCCGCGCAGGTGGGCGGTGCTTGGCTCCCCTCAGCAGCCAATGGGAAGGCAGCGTGTCGCTGTCAGGCACAGCTGATCGATGAGTCAGGGCAGAGCAGCTGAAAAGCTCCCACTTGTTGCTGAGCAGGAGCAGCGATCGGAGTCCTGATCCACCTTCGCGCCTCCTCACGCGCACATCTGCCCGCCAACGCGACCCGAACCGAACCTCCGCTGCAGCCCGGGCAGCCTCCACGCGCTCAGGATCCCACCGCCGCTGCCTCCCTCGCGGCTCTCAGGTGAGACGTTTTCTTCCGTTTTTTAACCGCTTCACGCGCCCCATTCAACGGGAGGAGGTGTCGGTGTTTTGACTTCAGCAGCTGATCGATCGAGGTGATCAGAATCAATAACAGATCGATGTGATCGACTGTGTGGAGACAGGAGCGCTGCTCGCCTGTTGCTCTGGGGAAGCAGGTGGATGTGTTGGACTTCACACAGCGATCCGACATCATAAACATGAAGTCGGTGCCGATTAATTATTGATCCGGTATTGATAAAGACTGGGCCTGATAGTTAATAATCACAGAGATCTGATCTGAGATCTGATCTGAGCTCATCAAGCTTCACTCATTCACCTGCTGAGGAACAAAAACGGCCTTTTACATGATGAACTGTGTGAATGTATTCAGCTCAAGGTTTCCAGGAGTCCTTGAGAGGCATCCAGGTTCTTCAAGGATTCATTCAAGGAGGAGTTTCAGGCTCCTTGGAGAAGCTTTCAGAGGTTTTCAGAGCTCGTTTGTGTCGTGATCAGATCTGTTAGCTGATTAATCGATAAATCAATCTGCAGAATAATAATCTGATAATAATCTGACTTGTGATTGATTGTTTCAGTCTCTGTCCACTCAGCTGTTCTGGTGTTGAAGGCTTAACTGTCAGATTGATCGATAATAGAAATAGTTGCCTGACAGGTGTGTGTGTGTGTGTGTGTGTGTGTGTGTGTGTGTGTGTGTGTGTGTGTGTGTGTGTGTGTGTGTGTCTGACTCACAGCTCAGACTGTAGGCTGATGACTTGTTCCTTTAAGTGCAGTTCAACACAACTTTATTTACGTTTGTCTTTAAAGGTTTAAACACATTTAAAAGCGATAAACTCACCAACACTTGTAATAAATACATTAATAGTGCGTCACAACGTTCTGTTGATACTAATTTTTTAACTTAAATTCCTACATAATGCAGCTTTAAAGCAGCTACAAAGGACTTTCTGGCGCCCCCTGTGGACACAAGCGGTAGCGTTTCCACCAGCACCTGTGGTAAAGATGGTGGTCTGGCTTGAAAGCGAGTGAAAGGAAGACGCAGCTGTGGTCAGTAACTATGTAAGATTAAGATTAATAACTGTAATATGATCCGCTGCAGAGCAGGCGCCTCAGTTCATCCTCAGTAATCTGCCTTAAAAGATAGTTTTCATTTTGTGAGTCATCCGACCCGACCCGGTGGCAGGAATAAAACATAACTGTAATAATCACACAGAAATAGCCGGTCTGCTCTCCGACGGCCACACAGACGCGTCAGCATGAAACTGAGACTGTTCAAAAGTTCCTTCCATGTTTCACCAGCACTTACTTTGAAGTATTGATTAAGTCATGAGGGCGTTTAGGCCTTTGTTTCATCACATTATAACAACACACACGCACACAGACACACACAATGTAACTCGTAATGCAACATCAGCACTCCCACTGTGTGCTGCGTGTGTGTGTGTATTGTGTTGCAGTCAGAGCATCACAAACCCTTCAACCTGCTGCCTCACCTCACCTCACCTCACGCTGCCCTCCAGTTTACAGTCAGTCTGTTGGTGTAAGAGGAAGTTTTCAAGGTGTGGTCCGTGGGAAACGTTTGTGTTATGTTGAAATATGGTTAACTTCCTCACTGCTGAGTGTTTTTAAGATGATATGTACTCACTGAGCAGGTCCCCGAGGTGTGAGAGTGATCCACAGTGATCCACAGTGATCCACAGTGATCCACTCAAGGCTTCAGCTGTGGAGGTTTGCAGTCATTTCACAGCAATGTTAACAATTAACTGATTAGTTGATCAGGAGATCTGGTTTCAGCTGATAGCAGCCATTAAATTAATCAAATATTCTGCCTCCAGCTCCTTTAAATGTGAATTTGTTCTGGTGTCGCTCCTCGTCTGTGACAGTAAACTGAATATGTTTGTGTTGTGGATGAAACCTCTCGCTCTGATGATCGTGTGTCACCATGTTCTGGACCAAAAATAATCCAAAGATTAATCAATAATGGAAGTAAATGTTTGTTGCAGCTCTATTTAAAGCCCCTGACTGTAGATCAGTGTTGAACCCTTCACCTGTCAGCTGAACTTCACACCAGTCACAGATCAGGTAGAGACTCAGACTCAGTCCTCATAAAATTAGGAAAGATGAAGAGTTGTGCTCGGTTTGTTTTTTGAGCGGTTAAAGATTGACACTAAACATCAGGGTTAATAGTCACTGACTCACTAACTAGATGTTTTCCTTTAATAAAGAGAAAACAACACCCTGACGCTCTGCAGGGTTCATCCTCTCTGCACCTGCTTATTTCACACCTTCAACAATCAGCAGCAGCAGAGCAGAAAGAACAAAGTTCAACAAGTCGGATCAGAAGTCACTGATCAACCAGACTGACTCAGATGTGGTTCAGTGGGTGAAGACACTACTACGACGTGACTGAGTCAAAGCAGACTCCCAGTGGTCATCGTCATGTTTCTTATCTTCCTGCCTCTTGTCTTCATTGTTCAGCGATGACGATGACGCTTCCTGCAGCAGGTTTTTCTGGGATTTTCCCAGTGGAAGTTTCTCCTGAAGGTGCTGGTTGTGCCCTCGTCGCTCTGGCTGACGAACCAGCTCTTCCTCTGTTTGCGCCAACAAATGGCTGCTGTGGCTTGAAACATAAAACGCATCACTTCCTGTGTGCCAGAAAATATTTCCAAGAAAGAGCTACCAGGCAGCGTGTTTACAGCAGCGAGCGTCATTTAACGAGACATGATTGGTGCCATGGTTTGACCCTCTTATCTGAGTCACCGCTAAGAGTGTGCACACGTGAGCTGCCAATAAATCTACAATCAGTTTAACATCAGTGACCTTTTATACAAAAGAAACAGCTTTGTGACTGTTGGGTCTTAAATCCACCTCAGTGGTGGGACAGAGGCGTACGCGACAACCCTGAGACCTCAAAAATATGGAGGATTTGGAAACAGAAGCAGGTGTCTGGGATCCCTCCACAGGAAACGTTGAGATCCTCGAGACACTTCATGACCGGCAGTAACCCTAACCCTCTGGCATTTGCATGAATTTCATTCATTCATTCATTTTTTGTTCCTCTCTCCATCCGTGCAGGCCACCTCCCTACGTCTTGTTACAAAATGCATCCTTTTAAAACCTTATATAAGAACTGGGAAATCCTCTTTCCGGGGCGTCTGAAATCTGCTGAAGTGTTTGTTTCTCTTCTCCATTTCTTTGTCTGCATCCCTCACTGAGGACAAATCGGAAGAAATAAAGGAGGAACTGTGAACCTCAGAGGGAAAACCAAGAGGGTTGGCAAGTATGAAGACGATGGAGAGGAGCTCTGAGACACAGACGGTGTAAAACCTCCAGGAATTATTCTTGTTGTCAGAAGCTAAAAATGCAGCTGCACCAGAGGAGGACACCTGAAGTGTGAAGTCACCTGTAGTGAAGCTGTCAGTCAGACTCTGCCTTCACAGCCCTGCAACAAAACAGAGCCAGATTGTGCCAGCTGACACTAAAAGCTGTGGGAACGCTGACATTTAAGCGTTGCCAGAATGATGTTTGTAGTGATTCTGATGGTGGCGGAGTCGATGCGTCACATCTCTCAACACAACTTTTATCAATACGCTCGTGATGCTGCGGTGCGATTGAAGCCAAGCAGTCTTTTTTTTTCACAGGCTTTATTACGTAACGGCGGTTTAAAAAAAGGAAACAAAGAAGCCAAAATCCTCCAGCGTTACAACCTGCAGCTCTCTCATGAGAAGCAGCCGAACACATTTGGAAGAATTTCTCTGTCGTCACGTTAATTCTGCAGCAGCTCTGTTTCCAACTTGACAAACATTTCAGCAGAAGTTATAATATCGCAGAGGGCCACGATGACTAAGATTCAGATCACCCACGCAGATTGTGGTCACATAAGAAGGAGCTGTGAATGTGTGTGTGTGTTTCAGGGGGTGTGTTTGTGTGTAAGTTATGCTTTAAACCAGCTTTTTGTGGACACTTTTCCTCACAACTTTAAAGACGTGCAACAATCAAGCAATAAGATGTCAACTACTGAATTAATCACCAACTATGTTCATCATCTATTAATTGGTTTAATTAAACAAGTCTAATTTCTCTGATTCCAGCTTCTTAAATGTGAATATTTTCTTTCTTCTGTATATTTTTATCTTTGAGCTGCGAACAAAACAAGACATTTGACATTTCCACCTATCGGTCCCCAGAAATAATGCGGCACATTTCATTTGACTTTGATTGCATATCCCAATATCTCTAACTGGTTCTGAGTCGTGTAATAGACCAAACAATCAGTTACTGCGAAAATTGACAATGAAAATAGTCACTATTTGCAGCCCGTCTTCAAAGGACCGTTTGAAGATTAAGACTTGGTTTCAAGGTGAAGGTTAGAGTTAGGTTTTGGGCTGCAATCGATAAATTACTCATCACAATTTCCCAAAACCCAAAGTGGCGTCTTCAAATTGCTTGTTTTGTCCAACCAACAGTCTCAAACCCAAAGACTCTTCATTTACTGTCATTAATGACATAGAAAGGTAGTAAATCTGCACATTTAAGAAGCTGGAACCAGAAAATGTTTGACAGTTTTACTTGAACGATGACGACGATACTTGCTGCTGCAGCTCCATTCAGGCTAGCTTTCAGCATTTAGCTGTGATGGTTCGAGTCAGGAGCGAGGGGGATGCATTGTGTCGACGAGGGCCCTCACAACTATAGGAGGCATGTGAGTGTGTGTATTTGTGTTTGTGTGTGTGTGCTCATCCGAGCGTGACTGCCATGTTGAGGCGGGGGGCCCTCCCTCGTCGCTCCAGAGATGACTGGCATCTCTCCTGACATGAAAGCACCAAACACACACTAAAGGCAGCAGTGCAACACCTACACACACACTCTCACACACGATGGCATTTAGACGGGCTCTCTGGCAGAGCTTTGGGCTCTGTCGGCACTTGTTTCTGACAGGAAGTGCGTGTCTGGGGCGAACCAGAGCGAGTCATCTGGAGAAAGAGTTTGAGTTGTTGTGGTTTCAGAACGAAGAAAGTTTTGGTGCTGCTCAGCTGTCGGCTGTCAGATGTGATGATTTTGGTCAGTATGGTCAGCGCTGACACAGAAAACAGTGAGGTGATAGTTTCAGTATCAGTCGACTGAAAGGTTGAAGTCAGGACAGGGTTACAGTCATGCTGTAAAGGGTCAATGGGGAGATAAGAAGAAGAAGAAGCCGAACACAGGAGCAACGAGCAAAGGTCTATTTATTGTCAGATCACAGTACGTGCTGCTTCTTACTTCATATCAGATCATTTACATCTTGTGCCAGCAGATCAGATTTCACTAGCATTTGCTTGATTGTTTTAAAATATGGGAAGCCGTGGTGACACGTAGTTTAACTTTAGTCAGGTTCCAGTGAAATACTGACTGAGTCTTACTGGTATTTAAATGTACAGTGGAGTTCATCAGCAGCTGCTTTATGGCACAAAATGGAAAGAAGGCTCGTCTCTTCTGGTGAGAAATGCTTTCAGATAAATAACTTCCAGCGTAGACCTGGAACAAATAGTTTAATAATGGAACAAACAATGGAAACAAAAGATGGCATCTGAGGTAATGAAGGATCATGGGAGTTGTTGTCTTCATTAATACACAAACAACATTGCTGAAGAAAATCTATCGACGTGACTCATGCAGAAATGTTTCCAGACGAGGTCGTGTCAAGTTTAATTCACGTTTTATTACCAACTTCGTCACTCGCTGAAGCTTCGTTTGGAGTTAGAGCGACCAAAGGAAACTCACCGTTAACATTTATTGTGGAAATGTGTCATAATATATGTGAAGATTTATTGATTATGTATAATCAGAGCTCTATTACAATGTGTCTCTGGTCTATAGTAAAGTGAAATAGGAACATTATTTTATTTTTATAGTGATGCGTTGATGTTTTATACATTTTAAATGAAAACACACGTGTGCGTGTTGAATGCTGCTGTCAGAGTTTATCCTGGAGGTTTTGGAGGCCACAGACAGGAAGCCAGAGGTTCGACTGTCAGGTGTTGTTTGTAAAAATCAAAATGAAGCGCTTCATCAGTGCAGCTGCTCGGTGACCAGCAGGAGAAGACAGCAGCGGTGAGTGTGGCGGCACTCAGCAGCTGACAGGTGTGAGTGAACACAACGGCAGGACGGCTTTGTCAGTCTGCTCTGGATTAAAGCAAACAACAGGCTGGTTCACAGCTGACAACACAAAAAAACCCCTTTTCTTTCACAGCTGTGATGTCACTTGTATTTTCAGAAATGTGCCGCAGTTAAAATCTTTAAAGAGAGAGAGAGGTGTGACTTCTGCTTCCTGTTCTAAGATACTGACCGGACATTAGCTCAGTGTGAAGTTAAAAATATAATACGTAAGACTTCTGCGTTAAACTGGAGAAATTTACTCCGAGTAACAGTGTGTTTTACTTGGAATCAGAGAGTGAGGACGAAGTCAGCGAACGAGACGTAACATGAATAAAAATAGTGGTTGTTTAATGGTGTGTTCGAGACCAGCGAAGCAAAATGAGCACCGGTCAACATCACAGAACAGAAACACCCGACAATGGAGGTGATCACTGCTGCAGTCGGGCTGATAAACAGGAGTGAAGATACATCAGCTTTTTAATCCTAAAAGTTAAGAGTCATCTCTGAGCGGATCAGAACAGAATCTGATGTGTTTATTCCTCCAGAAGGTCTGGATCTACAGGCAGGAGGTTCATACTGTGTGTGTAACACTGATGCTTTTATTGTGGTTGTTTTATGATCTTACCTGTCTGCTACGTGGTGATTCTGCACTTTATTGACTCTTCATCTCTGTTGTGTTTTCAGGAAGTCTGGTTTGATGTCTGGCTCAGTCTCGTATCCATGGCTGTGTGGACGCATCAGTCTGGTCTGTGGACTCCTCCTCCTGGCCTCCTCGCCGCTCCTCGCCGCAGGTACGACCTCTGACCCCACCTGTTCACCCCTCACCCCTCACACCTCTGGGTAGTTTAGTTTCTACGATGGTTTCACCTTCATTTTTTGAGCAAACAGGTAAATATTTGCCAAAATAACTGCTCCATGTAGACAGAAGAGAATAACCTCCACGTCACCATGTGGACAGAATTGAAGTGACGATTCAACCACAGCGGTGAAATCCCGAAGCAACCTCAAAACCTTCGTCCCACAGAGTCTAATAATGTTCGCCGGTGGTTTGGACTGAAGCTCGCAGTGTTATCAGCTCTTTATGATGACTGATTGTGAAACACTAAATGAACTTTAGGCAGCCTGTTGCAGGATGCAGCCGCCGTACATGTTTGAAACGTACTCTCGGCTTCTTCCTCTTTTTATCAGAACTGTGAACTTCACACAGAGTTTATTTTGTGTTAAAATTACTTCTCTGGAGCTTCGGTCAAACTCTTTTCTCTCTCCTTCCCTTTTTCTAACCGTGTGAGTAACAAAACAGTTCAATTTAAAATAGCTTCTTCTCTAATCGTGTGAAACCGTCAGATGAAGTTTATCTTCTAGTTGAAGTTGTGGCTTCACTGGCACATTTTCTAGTGAGTTTCCACTCTCACACTTGACCTACTCTTCTCGTGTTGATGTTTGGGGTTGAGGAGCGTGCAGAGGCAGTGGAAACCAGAATTGTTGCAGACGCAGACTTTTTTTAGGCGAAGAAATGGAGGAAGTGGGTAACTGTGTGGCTGCTCTGGCAAAGCTGCCCATCGGGTAAAGCTGAAGTGGGTGTGGATGCTTTTCACTAAATGAGAAGTGAGTTGCCGGAAAAGCTCATTGTCAGGCACGCGTTCACATCAGCATGTGTGTGCACAGTACAGTACCTGGTGTCTGGCAAGCGATACAGAAGTATCTGCTGCTGTACCACCAGACGACATTGCAGCTTCCATCCTCCACTCCCTGCTGCAAATAATTAGTTTTTTATTTCTAAGATTTATTATCAGGTCATTCAGGTTAAACTGATCTTGAATCTTGTGTCTTGAAACGTAGTCCCAACCCTCTATCGAGCCTTTTTCTCACGTTTGTTGACAGAATCAATATCTCCTCACTGTCGTCTCACCCTGTACCAGCTGGTGTCACACTCACTCGACATCATGTCTGTGTGCTGCTCTTCTCAAACAACAACATCGACGATGACAAAAATCGCACATTTAGAATTTTGGGCCTTAATTTCCAGAGATTCACAGTTCAGATCTCGACTGTAGAGGCTCACGCACACCTTCAGTTCCTCGAGTAGCTGTGTAGGAGGAAAACTCAAAAGCAAGAGAAGAAATGGCTCATGCACACTTCCTTTAAAGATTATAGGTGATACAACTTTTCTGCCGTTAGATCCTCATCAGGTCAAACCCAGTAATGTTTTTGCAAGTAACAGGAAGTGTGCAGGAGCTCGCTCTTCTCTTTTTCAAAATTGCAAAGCTGCCCAGTAAATAACCAACGTCTCCACCCTCTTTTTATTTCCCTAAAATATCACCGACATGTGCTGATTGTGACATTTTAAAATCCAGGAATTATTCCCACACCAATTACAGGATGGTGATACAATTACCTCAAACAGCTGGAGAACATCTGAAGGGGCTGAATAATTACTTTACAGCACAAAATGAGAATAAATCATTGTTCTTACGATGCAAACTGAGCTGAAGCTATCAGAGCTGCTGGAGGTGGCAGCATGTGGAGGGAAGGAGTGTGAATATCACCTCCAGAGTGGTTAAAGAAAACAAATGCATGTGAAGAAGTGCTGCAGAGAGGGAAGAGGGCACAGATATAGACCTTCGCTGATAGAAATAGTTAGACTTGACTAGACTAATAATCCTGAACATCACCTTTTCTCATCTCTGTGTTTTGTTGATCTCTACAGGCCGGCTAGGTAACTGCTCTCACCCTCTGGTGCCCGAACATGGAGGTTTCCGCTGCGACCCGTCTCCGTGTCGAGGGTTCCCCCACAAGAGCTCCATCCACTTCTTCTGTGAGCCCGGGTACCACTTCAGCACCAAGGTCCGCATCTCCAGGTGTCGCCACGGCAAGTGGCAGAGCCCGATACCGGCCTGCGTCCCCAACAAACGTAAGAAGATCCTGAATCTGTTTTATTATGGGAGCATGTTTGAGTGAGCGTTTACAAAATGTCCAGCCTGAGAGACTTGTGATGAGGTGTGGATCCACTGACTGACTGTCAAAATGGAAATGATCAATCCATTCATTGATTAGCCGATCAGAAAAACGAAAAACATTTTCTGGTTTCAGCCTCTCAAATGTTAGAATTTGCTGCTTTCTTAGTTTTTGTTTGGTTAGTCGGACAAAATAATTCTCTTTTGGCTCTGGAAAACTGTGACAGACATTTTTCATTGTTTTCAGACATTTTGTAGAAGAACTAATTAAGACAAACAGTTTGATCTACGATGACAATAACTGTGAGTCGCAGTCTTACAGTGACTCAAACGCTGCTCGCTGCCAAATAACACTGTACTGGGAGTCTCTTTGTTCTGAGAGGAGCCTCAGCAAACAGCAGGCTGGAGAAATAAGTATTTGTCAAGGGTTGTTCTTTTTATTGAGTTGTTTTTCTCAGACGTTTGTGTGCGTTTATGTTATTAAAAGCCAGTTACTGATGACAGTAAGCTCTTCGTTCAGCTTGATCCCTTTATAACTTGAAGATGTGCTGATGAGGAAACAGAGAAAAAAGGAAACTGTCACTTTTTCTTTTTGCTTTTAGTACGAACAGTAGCTGCAGCATGAATACGACTTTGTATCTTCCTTCTGTGCAGAGGCTTGTATACTGCAAAAAGCGACCAGTCGCAGTCAGACATCCTGGTGTTTTTGCCTCACTGCAGATACGTTACTATTTATCGGGACATCCTAAATCTTTTCCCGGCATACTCAATATATGGTGGTGTGGTTTATCGGATGTTGCCGTGCTGGAGCATCATTTCAATTTCAAGTCAGGACTCTCACCCTTTAGACTGAGGTTCATATCCTGTTAGGAACATGTAGCTGGGTAGGTTTTAGATAAGATGGTAAACAGCGGCTGGAAAGTCTGACTTCACCCGTGTGAATGTTTTTCTGTTCCATGAACTTCTAGTTTTAAGTCAATGTTTGGGCGTCTCAGTGTTTAACCGCTCCGGGGCTCGTATCATCACACAAACCTTTTAAATTCAATATTTACCTGAACAAAATGCTTTGGGTGATTTGTAGAGGAGAGACTATTTCAGTCATGTGCAGCACAAACAAACAGGTTAGTAGATCAGCTCTCTGCTCTCCCTGAGTTTGGAGTCATGTGACGTTAGATTTTCCCTCCGTCATTATTAAGCAGACGTTCTTCAACAACTCCAAACATCTTGTGACATTTCCCAGCAGCCCCGGGCGTCACAGCATTCCTCAGTAATTACCTCATTTTATAATGTGTTAATGACTCATCACAGCGTTTTGAAGGCCGATTAGTCGCTTTATGATGGTTCCTTCTTGTTTCGGGCGTTCAGGGAGCAGACGGCGTGTCATTTCCAAACCTATACTTAAAATATGTGCCGTGGCCGATTCCAGACGTGAGATGCGGTCCGGCTGTGTGAGACTTCTCAGAGGAGTTTTACTCTGCAGCAACATTAAACACTCTGACTCTTTGTCTCATCTCACAAGTGAATGAAACTCCCTGTTATCACATCTGATTCTACATGCTGTGTTTCATCAATAAGATCAGGAAGAAGAGTCGACCTTCATTTTGCGTCTTCGAGGGTGGTGTCAGGCGCCACCTCGCCATCACAGCGCTAATACTAACCCAGCAGCAGCAGCAGCTCGCGTTTGTCTTTGACCTATTTAACAGAAACGCGGCTGCAGACGCTCTACAAGCTTTACTTTCCTCAGACCAGTTCCGACTTCCTCTGTCGCCATTCACTGAAAACCCGCTGTGACAGGAAGTCAGAGCGCAGAACGAGGAAGCGGGCGAAGCCACCATAATAACCAATAAACATTTCCTCTGCGTCGTCGCCGTCAGAGCCTCATGGAAAGCTACTGTTGCCGTATTGTCACGGGCACAGACAAACCACATAAGTCGATAAAGAGCTTCCTCTCATAGATCTTTTATTTGATTATTTGTGTTTGTGCAGACTGTGGAGCCTGAGTAACTGGGATTTTCCACAGAGGTGCAACACATAAAGATTTTATCTCACGGCTTCAGATCATCGTCTGAAGCTTATATGTACGAGGTGAATGCAAACACCAGATTTATTTTGTCCCAGGGCTGAAATTAATGATTAGCTTCCATGTTCATTTATCGATTCACCATTTAAATCCAATACATTTCAAAACAAAGTAAAGAAAATGCAAGTGTCAGTCCAAGTTGACGTCCTCAAGCTGCTCGTTTTGTCTGACCAACAGCCCGAAACCCCAAAATATTCCATCTACATGTCTGTAAAAAGGGAAAAAGGCAAAAAAAATTCAAATCTGTGAAGCTGGAACCACAAAGTGTTTGTTCTCTTTGCTTATTCTGCTAACTTCCTGTTTACTTCCTGTCACTTTTACAGTGACGTTACCTCCAATTTTCACAGCATACAAAGCTAACGCTAACTAAAATAAGGGTGAAAAAGCCCTTAAAGGTTACGTAACGTTGGTCACTTCACTTTGGCCTGTTAGCTTTGTAAATATTCTTTTATAGTTTTTATTGTCCATCTTTGTTTATTTCGAGCTGGTTCTTTGTCAAAGTTTAAAGTAACTGCTGTAGACTGTCTTCAGAAAGCTGTTTCTGTTCTCAACGTCTGTCTCTCTCCTCCTCAGAGGGTCCCAACATGAACTCTGACGACAGGGTGAATGACTCGATGCCCAGCATGGCGACGACAGCGGTGGGCGTGTCCATCTTCCTGCTCACCACCACCGCCTGCCTGGTGGTCAAGTCCCGCCTCTACCCCTGCCAATCACACGGGTGAGAAGATTATTTACTGCAGTGATTCACAACACGGGGAAACTTCTGCTGTTATCGGAGGACATCCCCCCATTTCAACCCTAAAAATGATGATTTCTTTATATTATAAGAGATTCAGGTTCCTATGATGTCAGGATATACATCACAGCCATGAAATAACTGTCTCTCTCTCTCGTCCCAGCAGCCGTCGCTCCTCAGACCAGCTCGACCTGATGGTGGACGGACTTCCTGTCTCCCTCCCGTCCTACGAGGAGGCGGTGTACGGCAGCTGGGGGCAGCGCCTCCCCGCCTGCTCAGCGCCGGGCCCCACGCAGCTCCTGTTATCTCAGGAGGCTCCCGGCTGTCACCAGACGTCGCAGTCGGACGGCAGCCATCGCCCCTTGCTGTCCAATCAGAGCCCCGACAACCCCCCACCCCCTTACGAGGAGATCCAATCATCACATCCCAGAGACAGGATGAGTGACGGGGACGTCCGGCAGCTACGTGTTGCACTTTCAGACGATAAGGACACTTGATTGACAGACTGTGGCGTTCATACGTGGCACACACGGTGCAGGTGTTTGGCAATGAAGGCTCGATTTTGATTGACAGCTGATTGCTGCAGCGCAGTTCAATCTGCAGCCCGACGACAGCTGACAAACATAACAAACAAGACTGACAGCAGATTCCTGTGCTGAATGCACTTTTCCTGGTTGGCTGCAGCTCACCAGCATCAGGACGCTCTGTCCTATCACATGCTATTTAGACCAAGCTGATAAGCTCTGATTGGCCAGTTGTTACGTCACAAAGACCTGAATGAAGAGGACTAAAGTTCATTTATAGATGAAATGTTGATTGTATCGTGTGTTGTGTGAATGTTTGAGGGGGAGTTTATGTGCTGTCAGGTGAAAACCTTGTATCAGAATGTCTTCAGGAAAAAGAAAACTGCCTTTTTTATACTTTGATTACAATTAATTTCATTGTTTAAGAAGATTGATTGAAAATCTTCAGTTTAAAGCAGCTTCAAGGAACTTTTTATTTGTGTTGATTCTGGCGACCCCTGTGGATAAAAGTGGTATGAGCACCATCTTAATCTGGCCAGCGAGTGTTCAACGGTTACAGCTCAGTCATCTCCTCACCTCCATGTTGATGGAAAGTCAGGTGAAGTTTCGTAGTCCAGGAAACATTTCTGGAGCTTCACAGCAAAAGCAGTGTTTTCAGCAGCATCCTCCTAAACAACTGAAGCAGCTGGAGATTTGATTTAAAATGTAAAAAAAACAACCAAGCCGAGCAAACTGTATGGAGCCATTTCATGTTTTTTAAAGGTTGTTTTTTTAGTCTCCGGCTACGATGCTGCAATTCTGTTTCGCTGTGAAGCTCCAGAAATAGTTTGTGGACTACGAAACTTCACCTGACTTTCCATCAACGTGGAGGAAGGAGATAATGGATTTTACATTTTGGGGTGAACTGTCCCTTTTAAATTGAGACTGTTTCATAACCAGTTAAAAGTTCCTCGTAGTGCTAAAAGAAAATCACCCAAACTGAAATTATGAGGTTTTCACATGAGAGCAGTCACATGACGTGTAAGTGCCTGTGTGTGTGTGTGTGTGTGTGTGTGTGTGTGTGTGTGTGTGTGTGTGTGTGTGTGTGTGTGTGTGTGTGTGTGTGTGTGTGTGTGTGTGTGTTTTCAGTGTTGTTCTGGAGACGTGGTCCATCCTTCCCGTCAGTGACGGGCCTGACCGAGGCTTCTCTGTGAAGTCCGGTTCATGCTGTTGTGTTTCTTACCTGAGACTCGTGCACGGCGTTTCTCTCGGAGTCTAACTGGACCGTGGTGTTGTGGATTCACAGTCGGACGCTCGGGGAGCAGACGCTGATCGCATGTTATATGTTAATTTAAACAGATTGTTGATTTAGTGTACAGCAGATATTTAGAGACTTTAAATGCTTGGAAACCAAACAGTCTGTAAAGTGTTTCTCCTGTGGTCATTCAGTGCTGAGATTCATTTCAATGTGCAGTGAAAAGACTTTCTGAGATCATTTTATCGCCCTGGTGGCATCGCTGCAGACACGTAGGTGCTTTTTATCCAAATGATAATTTTCATTTCACAGCCTGCAAAAAAAATAAATGTATAAAATACTCACAGACGTTGGACCAAACCCCCCCCCCCGATCAGCTGAAAGTGATCAGTGATTGATCGTCTCTCCACCTGCTGCCTCCCTCTCTGTCACTCTTTGACCTCTGCAGAGCAACTGACGCCTTCACAGACCTTGAATGTATTCTGTTTTATTTTGTGCCAACAAATTTAAATATTATATGGATTGTAATACTTACAGAAAGATTATTTGTACATTGTATTATTGCACAGAAATTATATGATGAATAAATGTTGAGACGTTTCTTTGTTTGACTTCTCGGCCTCGTTTGTGTCTTAATTGAAGTTAATCTGCGTCACCTGAGTGTTTGTCAGTGTGGCAGCAGGATCAGGACGGAGCTGACGTGTTCAGGACCGCAGACGAGTGAAGATTTCAGCCTAAAAAATGGTTTAAACGTCTTTTCTAAACAATTTGGGATCTCAGGGCTTCTGGAGACTTGGATTACTCTGGACAAACTGTATGGAGCCATTAGTTTTTTAAAATTTTTTTATGTTTTTTATGTTTTAAAACAAGTCTCCAGCTACTTCAGCTGTTTAGGAGAATGCGGCAACGCTTTTTTGCCGTGAAGCTCCAGAAATGTTTTGTGTACCAGCATCAGCATGGAGGTGAGGAGATAATGAATCTGAATTTTCATTTTTTTGGTTGAACTTTTCCTTTTTTTACCGGCTTTACAGACATGCAGCTGCTAAAATAATGTGAATTTAATCATCATGAATAAAATATTTATCACATTTTTTGGGACAATTCTTCTGTTTTCTCGGCTGAAAAACTGCAAGAATCCAAATCGAGTCTCTGTGTTGCAACACGTTTAAAAAACATTTCACTCTTTTTCAGATCATAGTGATAAACCATTTTTTCCACGTGAGACACTGAGGTGTTTTTCCTGCTCTGATGGAAGTTTCCTCTCCACCTGCTGCAGGTCAGTCTGGACACACAACAACACCGGGCAGTGAAGTTAACTGTTCACTTTTGTGTTGATGAGAAAAAGTTATGAGGAAACAACACTGAGTTTCTTAATTTGTGAAATCCCGTCTGCTCACTTCACCTTCCCTCGATGACAAAAGACCAAAGTTTAAATGTGTAAATGAAACTGAAGTGATTTATTGTTTCAACATACAACAGTTTATTTCCAAAGATGATAATTCAAAAATGAGGCGTTGTATTTTCTTTCTGCCGTCTCATTATCCTTCCAAATAAACTGCTCACTTCCTGTGAGGCCGGGGAATTTTCCTTGGAAACGAAGACAGTGACTCAAATGAAAACTCACAGGAAAACAGCTGTTTGCTGGGATGTGGTGGCGACGTGATTGTGTGATGGAGGTGATTAAGGGTTAAAACTCTGACACACTTCTTTATTTTGGATCCTGTTTCTAGTTCGACCCGAAAGGAGAAGTTGGTTGGAGGTTCAGGTGTGAGGAAATAAAAAGGAGAAGAGGTGGTGCTGCTTCTTACTGTAAACAGTCAGCTGTGGTCGGATGTGTGGATGAAGAAGACGAGTCATTGATAAAGACAAACCAGAGTGTCCCAATACTACTGCAGGAAAATACCCCAAAAATACATTTACTCAAATACTGCAGGACATTTATTACATACACTGACACACTTCAGTTTTAGTTCTGAGTTACTCTGATTGGTAAAATATGGCCAGAATTAGAGTTTTAAACAGAATGTGAAAAATCACAGACGTCTTTGTACTGCGTTGCAGAGATGTCTACTGAAGTTAGCATGCTAACCAGCTAGCCCCGGCCATAGTCTTGCTCAGAGCTGTAATGTGTAATGCAGTGACACGGCTGGAAAATGTCCCGACGGCTCCTTTTAAAGATATCTAGTGGTTTCATGCCTATAGATGTTGAAATGCCACCTTGTGCAGTGGTCTCACCTGGTGATGTCTGCACAAACAGCTTGAAATGTTCCTGATGTCAAACACGATTGGAAAATATAAGTGTCACGCTTACAAATGTTGAAACACCGCCTCGGACAATGGTCTCTCGCTCAGCATCCGTTCAGCCATCTTACCTCGTTCTGTTGCCACAAACACGACTGGAAAATGTAATAATATATAAATAATTATCCAGTTTCGTTGCCACAAACAATATCCTGACATCTTAGAAATATCCAGTGGTTTTGCTCTTTAAACGCAGTCTCAAATAGTGGCCTGTTCCCTCCTCGCTCTGCCATGAAAGTCAGCTCATGTACACGTGAACATGATATAAGATATATTGTAGATATGCTGATCTGAGTCATACGGTTTTCATGCCAACGTTTTATTCTGATTCTCACATTCGTAGGAACATGTTGTTTTGTTAATTTCAGTCGCTTCAGATTTCTTTGACCTAAAGAATTTTTTACATTTTCAGTTGAGAAACTCTGGACGGCTCATGACTCATTTATCAGCCGGCGTTATGTAATCAGGAGCCATTTGACTCCACTGCCACAGTGTTTAAGGACATCGCATCACAGACAGGAAACGCTGAGCACAAGAAGTGACTGAATTACAAAAGTCCTAACAACAAGAGAGGAAACACGGCGTGACGCTTTGAAACCCTTAGAACAAAATGTCTCACTGCAGAGAGGGAGGGGCCGGAGGATTTCCCTCCTCCAGTCAGATTTGTCACTGAAATGTTCAGTGATTTTCCTTCAAGTGACCTGCGAGTGACACCAGAATGAGGTTGTGCAAACGGAGTACACTCAGTTACTCACTCAGGGTCGTCTTTCATCTAAACTGACTGTTCAGGATCGTCCGGCTTCCAGCTTTAGTGTAAACGCTGGGTGTGTTTGAGGAGTTTGACCAAAATGAGAAGTTAGTTTGAGGTTCTGTCAGGCAGTAAAAAGGAGAAGAGGTGGTTCTGTTTACTGTAAACAGTCAGCTGTGGTCGGATGTGTGGATGATGAAGACAAGTCATTGAGAGACGGGCCAGTTTCCTGATGCCGCTGCTGAGAACAAACTGTGAAAAGTAAATTTACTTCAGTACAACGAGTTTTTATTCATTTACTAAATGTCCGTTTCTGCTACTTTTAACTTCACCTCAGTTTCTGAACGAGGTGCACGTTTCATCTCAATAACGCACTTCTGATTTTGTTTCAACATTTTTATTTATCTTAAGAATACATACAGGATAAACATTAAAAACAAAGTCTTTCTTCCTAATTTAAAATCACCTGGGAGTCTAAGAGCAGACTCTGTGTGTAGGTAACAGCAAAAGGCACAAGAGCTGCGACGAGTGATTGATTGATTAGCTGTCAACTATTGATAATCGATTAATCATGATTAATCTGATTCCAGCTTCTTAAATGTGAATATTTTCTGGTTTCTTTCCGCCTCTATGACGGTTAACTGAATATCAAGACGTTTGGCAAAATGCTGATTGACATTTTTCACTTTTTTTTTAGACCAAACAACAAAAACTGATCGAGAATAATAATCGACAGTGAGAATAATCATTAGTAGCAGCCCTGCGGAGAACTTTAGAAGAGTGAACATGCTTGGAATAAACCAAAACAGCCCATTTTACATTAAATTCAGGCAGTTTTATGGTAGAAATGTAGAAAATGACAGAAGTGTGGCCGAAATAAAACGACCCTCCGCGTCTCAGTTTAGTAGCACCACATACTTCATCAAACACGGCAACTGAATATTACAAGTTAACTTCTACTCAGACGCTGAGGCACAAATTCTTACAATCATTAAACACTAGCGTTTAACTACATTTCTGATAAGAACATAAAGAAGCCAATCTACCGTTTGTCTCGTGAATAATAATGAATTCAGAAGTTAGTCAGAAACCCACCAGGCACCACAGGAAGATTGAAACAGTTTAACACAGTAATAACGTTTCAGAAAGCGTCTTTCTGATCTTTTTAAAAAGGTTTGACAGAAGTGTATAAAAAGACTTAGAAATATGTCACTGAATTAAATGATGCCACTGATATTACGCTAGTTCGTTTGCTGGCGACAGAAGCAATGAAACAGATTAAAAGTGATGAAAGCTGCAACAAAATTTCACTTAGCTGCTCAGAGATATTTCCAGATTTGTCTCTTTCACATCCTGAGGAACAGACGGACCACAACAATTGTGTCTCACATTAATTAATTAATGCTGAAGTGTAAATGCAGAAGGAAAACAAGTGACAGGGAGAGCGAACAGCACCTCGTTCCAACAGGTCACCCAACAACCCGACATGAGGGAGCGTCCTGGTTCAGCTACAGGCAGCGAGGTCACGTCCGACCTCACATCGTGGTTACGCAGCGTTAGTGAGTTTATATTCGTGTGCATTCATGCTTGTGGTGTGTTGCATTGATTTTTCTTGCTTTTAGGGCTCCGTTCAGGTCATAGGTGAGAGAGGCGGCGACAGGTCCGGTGGGCGATGTGTGAAAATGTCCCTCATCAGAGCTGCAAGAGAGAAACGAGCACCGTGAGACTGAAGGAACAATCCAGAAGTTTAATGACGACGTACAGAAGCTGATTTTAAGAGCTGTGGGTCTCCGGTATGACCAGCAGGGGGAGTCATGTCACCAGGGAGTAGCAGAGCAGAACAGTCAACAGCTCATTCATCGCTGACTCTCTTTAATGGTTTGGTTTGTGAACTCAAACTTGACTGTGTGTTTTTAATCTTACCTGCAGTTTCACAGAGTCCCTGAATGCCTCCTAAAAGTGGGTCTTTGTCTGTGAGCAGTCGACTCGTCCCTGCCAGTCCAGGGCCAAGGTACAAATCTGATTGGTCGGTTTCTTCCAGACAGCCCTGAAGATGGAGTTGAAAAAAACGGTCAGAGGAGCCACAGAACAAACTTCAACAAGTCAGCGTGTCCTGTGTTCGCCTCTCTGACACTTTCATTTGTTTCAGTTGAGAAGACTGGACATGCTGACTCGGAGAAAGTGTTGGAGGCAGACAGATGATCCGTCTTTGGTTCATTTCATTCACTACAGCATTTTTTTTTTAAAAATGTGCTGGATAAACAGATTTTCTTCTTCTTTTCCCTCCTCCTCCACCACTCACCAGTAACCTGTGGCTGAGAAGAAATTCCTCTTCTATCGAGGAAGCTTCTTGTTTCTTTCGCTTGTCCTGAACCATCAGCTGGGACATCAGCTCTTCATCTGGGTTATGAGTCCTACACATGAGGTGGACAGAGAGAGAGATGATGGAAATAATTATTTATTATTATTTTTTACATGCAGAACATTTAGACTCACATTATAAACTTTGAACAACCTGCTTCTGTTTTTCTTGCATTATGCAATATCGATATTACACACAACTCCAAGAAAAATTTCATAATCAAAGTGATGTGTACAATTTGCTCTTTGCACACTTTGCTTGAGATCATTCTGCAGTATTAACAGTTTTGAGGTTATGTCAAAGACAACTATGTTCTGTCATGCAGAGACATACTGAAGTTAGCATGCTAACCAGCTAGCCCCTGCCCTGAAAACCTCTTTCTCCCAGCCGTCCAAAGCTCCTGTACTAGTGGTGTAAACACCAACACTCCCCTGGTAGTCTGGAGCTGCACAGCTAACTGAGCTAACAAGCTAACAGTAGCTACAGTCATGGATGAATCAAAATAAAAACACAGTTGGCAGCAGTTAGTAGTTAATCTGGTAATATGTTGCAACTATGTTTTGTTGTATTAATTCAAGCTGATTAATTCTTACGTATTGCACCTTTATATTTTGCATACTGAGTCCAATTGCTTTTATATTATTTCTATTAAGTTCTATTGTTTTTATTGAATACTCTTAATACTTGTTTTTGTTGAGGCACTTTATTTTTCTGCACTAGAATTCCCAACTTGTCAAATACTGACACTTGGTGATGAAGGCCGACCCTCGTCAGTATCTGACAAGTTGATTTTACCAACATGGCTGCTCCTCTGGTGCCACCCTCAGGAGAAAACAACTACATGCAAGATGAGCAGAGTTTTCACTCACAACAATGTTTGTTGGTGTGTAAATAACTTCACATTAATTAGCCTAAACTTGGAAAAACCTTTATGCCAATAGAGAATTTATGTGATCAGCCAGTATTTCCAAAATAATTATTTAAACTGGTTCGAAATGTTTATTATACTGGTTCGTTCTTTCATGTTGGAGTGAAATGTTTAAGTGATGGCTGCTCTCAAAAAGAACCACGACTCAAGTCTCCCCAAAATTAATTTAGTGATCGTTGACTTATCAAACGTGATTATTAAATTGATCCACCTGAGTAAAGGAACTGGACTATCGTACCGTTTTCTCCTCTCTCTGACTGCCGGGGTCACAGACGAGGGTTCAGACGACCATTTCTCGGCTTCCTCCGGCAAACTGCTGAAGGTCAGCTGGAAGTCGTCGTCCATCGAGATGTAAGGAGCCAACATCTCCAGATCCATCGCCTCTGTTTCCTGAGAGAAGACGGACAGGAAGTTAAAATTAGTTAGGGATATTGGTGCATATATGCGTGTGCATGGATACGCAATAAAAGTCAAATGAAGTGTTTCGCAGAATAAACAATCAAGTGAAACACTTAAATACCCCTAACTAGTTTTGAGTAGTGTATTATGATTGTTGTTATTGTGCTGCTCTTACCTCCTGTCCTTTCTTCTGACTGTCTTCTGTCCAAACAGCGAAGAACTTCTCCACCTCAGTCATGTCCATCACCACCTCGTCCTCATGGGAGCTCTGAGGAAGGCCGACAAACATCGGGACAAAAATAAAGACGGAGTAAACGGTCAAATCAGATAAAAAAATGAATACTTTCAAAGTTTTAAAAAAGATGTAAGGCTCCTATTTACCAGCTCAAGATCAGGTGAGGCGGCTGGTGATGATGACGATGATGATGGAGGTGGAGTGTTGAAGATGGGTGTGAGGAGCCGTCGCAGCTGTGGAGTGCAGAAATCCTGAGGGTTCTCTGCTGAAGCCGGACTGGACGGGCTGAGGAACGAGAGCTCAACAAAATCTGACAGAAACAAAAAGAGTTCAGAAAACTGTGAAATCAAACCAACAAATATATTTACACAGGCGATGAAGAAAGTTTCTGTAAAGGGATTTAAAGTTAGTCTCACCTTTCAGCGGCACGTCAGTGTCTCTGGCCTCAGGAGCCAACTGGAGTAGCTCCTCTGGCTTCTCCTTCAGTTTGAAGAAGAGATCCGAAGCTGCGTCCTCAATCTGACTGGAGCTGGTGAGACTCTCACGGTCAGAGTCACAAACCTCAGACTCCTCTGCTGAGCAGAGTTCAGCCTGACCACTGCGGATCTGCTCCACGGAGAAAACAACGTCCGGCTGCTCCACAGCACTGCAGCAGAAGACCACGATGTAGTTTGTCTTCCAATTTTTATTTACCACATCGTCACGAGTCAAGTGATGTGACCTGGCTGCTTTTTAAAGTACCTGAGTATGAAGTTGAGGCAGACGACGGCCTCGGGCTGCGACGTCTTGCTGCTGTAGAGGATGGTCGCCTGCGTCTCGGCCCAGACGAAGCCGCCGCTGTTCGCCAGGAAGCGGTAGTGGCTGGTGTTCACCTGACCTTTGGACAGCACTACAGAGAGACCGGGACACCGTCTGGTTTGTTCACAGACTTATGTGTGCAACACCAAAACTCTGATGTTCAACTTCTAATTAATATTGTATGCACTCCACTGCCCTTTACATTTAGAAGACACAATGTTCAACATCTGTTAGAGATAAACTGTTCATGTAGTTTTTGATGGACAGGTCAGGTTTAGTAAGAAAGGTGCATCTTTGTTCACGGATCACTGTAAGTACTGATTTATCTTTTTTCTCGTTACCAAACACACTGACACTCACGTGTGTGCAGGCTCTTGTTGACGTGATCAGAGTCCAGTGCGTGATGAAACTCGTAGGCCGACCGGCCAATCAGATCCTCGGGTTTGTATCCAACCAACTCTGTCACCCTGGAAACAGACAGATGGAAGAATTAAAATTTTAACCAGACATCTCCATCTCTCTCTCATATTCTGTTCCTTTTTGTCTTCCACAGAGGAACCTCCTCTTCCTCCTGCCTCCCATCCAGAGAGGTCAAAGGTCGGGGTCAGTTACAGCCCTGCATCAGGTGATGAGTCGTCCTACCTGCCCTTGCAGTGTGTGAAGCGCAGGTCCATGCTGTGGCGGGTGAGGAAGGTGAAGCTGTCCAGAGGGAACTCCACGCTGGACGGGTGAGGGATGGGCTCACACAGCAGAGTCGTCACTCTGGCAGCAGGGGGCGACGAGGAGCCGTCGCCAAACGGACGCATGTGACCTGTACAGTGGAGAACCTGGAGGAACAGAGGAGGCTCGTTAGAGAAGCAGGGATTTTAAGTTTTAGATATAATTACAGTACCATTTCTAGCAAAATGCACTCTCTGATCCGAGCTTTCATAGTCAAAAGTTTCAGGTTTCTGTGTGCATCAAAAAGCTGTTTCTTACATAACTAATGCAGAAGCTTGATAGTCAAAGAGCTGCGTGGCTCTTCCAAAAATATATCAGTAAAGATCTCAGTGATCCTGGGGTTACCTGGGGTTAGATCAAAACCAAATTTTGTGGTTTCTCCCACCTCTGATAGCCAAACAGGTCAAGTCTTCTTCTATTACTTGACGACACTTGAGTCTGAGGCTTCGGTCTAACAGCTCTGCTGCCAACAAATATCTCTGACGGAGGTGGATCCTTCCAGAACTTTATATCATCACAAAGAAAATGCTCCTGTTCGTCATTATATCAGACATTAGTAAACACAAAGCGGACATCTGTTGCTCTGCAGAAGGTGCATGAGTGTGCATGTACTGTAATAAGTAAGTGTAAGTGTGTGAACCAAGTACACTGAAGAGACCTGGGCCGACTGCCAGACATGGACTGACGCTCGTATCTCCGTCAGGCTGGACTTCAGTCCGGGGGTGTGGCTGCTCTTGGCTGGACAGAGCGATCCGTGTGTGTGTGTGTACGTGTGTACGTGTGTGTGCGTGCGTGTTTCATAAGTGTTGTCAGAAATACTGGCACATCAAACTTTGGGGTGAAACACTTTTCACATGTTCTGATCTGCTTTGACTCAACATGGAGAATTTCATACACGTGATTTTCTTCCAGGCTCAGCAGGTCCAAAATCTGTTTTACCAAATAATACATCATCCGTTTCTTTTTCAGACTCTCTAATATGAAACACTCTTAACGAATTTAGAGAGCTCCTGTTTCAACATCACTGAAGGATTAAAACCAGATGGTTCAGTAAACTCTCAGTTTTGTGTCAATTCCTCCCTGTGGCATCAAACATGGCATTAAATAGATATTTTCCAAAGTCAGACATTCCAGTATCGTGACACCACCCGTCTTTATACAGCGTCTCTGTTGATATTGTACCTTCCAGGCAGCAGACTTGATGTTGACGGTGCGCCCCCTGTTGGTCAGAGTGCTCTTCATCCGCAGGAAGAAGTTCCTCTCACTCGACTGCTCTGTCTGCAGTTTCTTACTCAGACCTGAAAGAAACCGGACGTTAACACAGCGAGCTCGCTGAAATGTTTCACCCTGACCTATATTCAGAAATTATCTAAAAGCACAAAAACAAGTACAGCTGGTAACTCTGCTGCTGGCTGACAAAACAACCCCCTCTGTGGTGAAATGACGGCCTTTAGTGGATGACAGAGCGAACGTATTTGACTTTCATTTATAACGATGCATGCTGATGGTTTAACACACTAACTAGCCCAGTATAATGTTGATCATTTTTGCTCCCATTTTTGAGAAGTTGAAGTAAAAGAATAAATGGAAAGAGTTTTATATCTCTCAGATTTTGAGCACAAATTTTTGTTAAAATCTGTGTTAGTGAGCCAAGATAATCCCTCCACCTGACAGGCGTCATGCTGATTAAACAACATGATTATTGCACGTGCGCTTTGAACTGGTCACAATATGGATTTTAACAAATTTGTGCTCAAAATCTGAGAAATAATTTTTTGTTCATAAAAGAAGTCTTAAATCTTTGACTTCAAACTTGTGAAAAATGGGAACAAGAACAGAAGTGTTGTTTATATTTCTGTCTTGGCCAAAAAGTGTTGAACATTAACGCAGGTCGAGCTTCATGTTTGGTTTTACTGTAACAATAAACAGAGTGTCTGACCTGGACGTGGGGACAGCAGGTCTCTGAGCTCCTCCTGATCGCAGGGATGAACAAAGTCATAAACGCTCTGACCCAGCAGCTCCAACTGTCGGAACAAAGACACATTTAAAGTTACTTTTCAGAACTGAATCACTTTGGTTTTATTGTCGAGCTGTTCAATGGGTGGGAGTTATGAAATCATGGCAGGACAGCACATTTCAGTCTGCGGTTCGGCATGCAGTTATCGTAACGATGTGCTTCAGTGATAAACTTGATCTCAAACAGAGCTCAGAATAGATCGAAGGGACGGCTTCTCTCTCTGCTCGAGTTTCTCAGGATGGGTCACGTACGATCCCTGAGGCTTACAGTAAAACAGCCAGTCTATTTAAAGAAACAGGCAGAAACGGTTTAGTAAAATCTACTTTGTGACCGAGAGACAACAATGTTTTCAGTTATTTTGATGACAGTGGGGTTTTTTTGTAAAACGAGTGCTTACACTGCTGAAGCTTAAGAGGCTGTTTCTGTCGTTAAAGTGACGACTCCTCACATTTACATCTGCTGCGACTCACGCAGGCTGAAGTGGCACTTCATGTGTGGACTGAAGCCTGACAACCAGCTCCAAAACACACACAAATACTTAATATTTAAATGCCTCTGCAGTGATAATGAAACTGAGCTATACTTCTTCACTTCACCTCCCTCTAAAGTTTCCCAGATTAAATGAAATCAAATCTTAAGCCTTTACAAAATGGCGTCGTCACGAGGGAAATGCCCCGAGCTGCTCTCACTCATTAATTAGGAGCCGGTCTCCACAGCTGCAACACAGGTGATCTGAGTCACCTCCAATTAATCCAGAGCGACTTTGACTTTCAGCTAAAATAAAAAACACAGCAAGCACCAAACAATGGGACTGCCTCAGCAGACATGTTGATCCTGACTTTCACCAGAGGGCTTAAACCAATCCTTCTTCTCTGCTTTTTCTTTATTCTGATGTACCTGCGCGATGCCGATGTGTTTGCTGACGTTTTCCGTCAGGTAGATCATGTCTCCCTCCTCTGTCATCACCATGATGAAGCCGGCCAGAGCCTCAGGATAGAAAGTATCCATCGGATCTTCCTCCTCTTCTTCCTCTTCAGACTCTTTCTGTTTCTCACCTGATGGAAACACGACCAGGTGATGTTTACAGCGGACAGGTTGAAACTTGTATCTCTTTCAGTTTCAAGTCTTTATTTTGATGCATCATGTCTGGATGACAGTTTACTTGTGATACCTTTGAACTACGCCAGTTTTCCAGTAACTGGACATGTTGGCGCCATATTTCCTGACTCAACTATAATAAATTGAATCAACAGTTGAGTAAAATAAACTCGTCTTGTCCTCTAATGAATCAGTTGACTGTCAGCAGAAGCACACCTCCACATCCTGATGCAATTTTCATTTTTGCTGCCTGAGTAATAAAAATGCTGGTTTGTCTCTTTTATTATTGATGAGTTCATTACTTTGCTTTCACACTTGAGGGAGGTTCTTTTCCCATTAAGCAGCCTGTGATGCCTGATTGATTTCACTATTGAAACTCTATCACTCATGAAGGGGAGATGCAGATGGACAAAAGAGACGTGTCTGAGACTGACACTACGTACTACAGAGGCGCGTCTGCCAGGTGCTCATTTTAAAACATCTGGATATCAAACAAAAGGAGTTTTTTGCCTGTAAAGTTAAGATATGTTAAGTTTTTCTTACTTTACAAGAGACGATCTGAAGCCTACATCTGAAATTTATATTATCAAAACAAAAAATAAGTCCTGAGTGTTTGAGAAAACTGGACCCTTCAGGTCAGACGGTTTCTTACCGGGCCGGAGGAGGCGTTGCATCTGCAGGAAGCTGAGGGAGACTCTCATGATGGCCGATTTGTCCAGGTGGGTGGACACTCGGCGGGGGAGCGGCAGAGTGCGAGCGAGCTCATAAAACACCTCCGTCTCCTGGCTCCGCCTACATCTGGCCGCATCACGAGAACGCAGCTTCCTCTGCTCCGAACTGGTCCGAAAGGAGGGAGAAAATGGACACAGGACACGATTAACAGAGATGAAAACAGGGACAGATATGATTGTGTGTTTACAACAACAACAACCTAAATGACTGCCCTTTAAGAGTCTCAAAGTCTGGAGTCTTTCTCTGGAGTCTAAACATCTCTAACCTCGACTGCCCTTCAGGAACCACAGCAGTCATACATGTTTCCTGAGAGTTTCAGAGTTCAGCTCAGAACACATTCCTCCATGTTTGTTTTGTTTTTTTGTGGGAACAGAGGTGATGTCCAAAATGTCCAAAAGTGAAGAGAACAGAATGTTATTTATTTCATCTACTGGGAAACCGTCCAGATCCTCCCTCCCTCCCTCCCTCGCTGTCTTTTCTTCCCTCTCTCTTAATCCCCCCGTCAGTCCGCCCTGCTCTGCTCTGCTCTGGCCTGAGTCAGAAAACGTGCTGACGAGACAAAAGCAGGGTTTATATGCATCACATCAGATTGGAAACAACCCAAACAGCTTGAATACAGCGTGTCAGCAGGCCGAACTACTGCCCCTTCAAACTTAAAACTCTTTCACGTGAAGTCATCCAAGAAATGATCACTAAATCACCAGCAGATCTTCAGATTTCTGACGTCAAACTGGACTCCAGATAAATAAATAAATAAACACATCATAGAACAAGAAGAAGAAAGGACAGCAGCTGAACAACAATGTCTCAGCTGTGACTCTAAAGCAGCAGCTGCCAGACAGCCTGACAACACCTGACAGGATATAAACTGGTGCTGTACAGTGTGTTACATACCAACATATACAACGTGCCCAGAGGAGAGGAGGCGAGTATCCTCATCACACTTGTATTGTATCGGCACAACAGATAAATTACCTCGAGGCCACGATGTATGAGTCATTATCTCCTTCCACAACCAGCCCGTCCTCATCAGAACAATTATTACACATATTTACGTTTCCCGTTAGGTGGTGGTCATACGACAGCAAAGGAAGACGTCAGGTGAAGATAAGATAAGAATCCTTTATTAGTCCCACCACAGGGGAAATCGCTTTATTACAGCAGCGAATGGGATCGCAGAAATAGAGAGCAATTAAAAACTGTAATAATAAATAAGTAAAAAAAGCAGTGAGAGCAAAAACTTCAAAAATATTTACACCATTGCACATCGACGAAAAAGTGAAGTGAAGTAGTATGAAGAGCAAGAGAGCCAGCGAGGAGGAGGACGGGGCGGATTGCAAACATAAGACTTCTACCCAGAATACCGCCGTTAGTGTCGCGTGTGAAACCAAAAGTAAAGTTATAAGTTAAATACTTATTTAACACTGTTATTTTAACCGGAACAACAAACTTCCTCCTAACCCTAACCAGTGAGTCGTCTAAACCTGACAACAGAGAGTACGACAGAGAAAATGTGTCATAATGTAAATGTTTTAATCAGTTTGTTATTGTCCATATGTGAGCGGACTGTAACGTGACGTGATAAATGAGACCTTCCCGTCTCTCTCGGTCGTCTCTACGAGCCTGTGCACGGCTTGTTGAAGTTGTTTATTGCTGCTGGACAGTGGATTTCTCTGTGACGGACTTGGATCAGATTTTCTGTGACAGTCCAAAGGATGCGACTTTATGCACGTTCTCGACTGCCTCGTCTCAGCGATTCGCTAATGCTAATGTTAATTTAGGAAGTCTGCCAACATAAAACAAACAAACCGGCCTGCAGCCCAACACAGAAGCTCCACAAAGCCTCTTTAAGTAAAGTCTGAATGAATGAAGCAATAAAGAAATCAAAGGGATCCGTATCAGGACTGTTACTATCAGACGATGTAACATTATCTCTAGTTAAATCTGTGAAACAACAAACAGTGTAATCAAACCCCACTGAGCGGTGCTGCCACAGTGTGTGTGCCCTCTATCCTTCAGTCGTCAGACGGGAGGACACAATGTTCCTGCCAACACTGAGACACTCCCTAACTGAAGCCTCTCATTCATGAGGCGGCAGAGTGAACAGTTAAGCCACCTGGGATGCTCAGGACCGCCGCAGGAATATTTGTGGTAGGATTAGTGAAGTTTGTGAACATAAGCATGTTTTCAGTGCAGCTCCATCACGAGAGAAAACAGCGAATCTCTCACAGCATGAAGAGGCAGCAGACAGTGTGTCACTGAAGACATAAACACAGAGGAACACGTCTATTACAACACACTCGTCTTCAGTATGGCTCGGATTCAAACACACACACACACACACACACACACACACACACACACACACACACACACACACACACACACACACACACACACACACACACACACAGAGTATCCAGCGTCACAGCAGCCAAGACGTTTCTGGAAGGAACAAAACTCAACCTGTTGTCAGAGTCGGCCATGTTCCTCCTGTTTCAGATACAGTACATGTAGAAATACGTATGCAAACATTCAAGGCAGAGGGATTTGGTTTGATACCAATATATTTTGGATTTAATTCTGTCAGATCGACGATAAAATAAAATAATTTTAAAAATGTGTTACTTTGGCTCTAATGCAGGATCCTCGCCCACGACAATACCTGACTGGCAACACGTCACAATTAACAGCCTACAAACACTAAACTATATGTGAATCTGCAAAGTAACTAGTAAAGTATAAAGTATCCGAAAATGGAAGTACTCAAGTAAAGTACCTCAAAATTGTACTTAAGAACAGTACTTGAGTAAACTGTACTTTATTTCCTCACTGGTTGTTTGAAATTTTGACACAAAGATTTTCATTTTTACTGCAAATTAATTTCGGTCACAAATATCAGTTTTCAGTCTGCTTGATTTCTAATAATCGGTATCGCCCCCAATTTTTACAATATTTTTTTTTAGATAAAAGATTTTTTTTAAAACTGTCTGAAAGTATTGATGACATCAAGGGATTTTGAAGATTTTCACTAAAGTCAGAATCCAAAATCACTCCCTCGTTCTCACATTCACTATTTTCTACATCAGTGGTTCTCAAACTTTTTCTCGCAAAAGATCCTAAACTGATACAAATCAGAAGACAGAGCCCCACCTGATGAGAGTTTTGCTTTTAGAGGTTTTATTACAGAAAGTGTATGAGAATCATGACCAAAGTACTAATAAAGTTTGTCATTGTCACGTTTTTGCTGGGGACACCCTTGAACCCCATCAGTGGCCCCTGGCGGTCCCTGCTCTTGATTTACAGCTCACTACATACTAAACTAGTGATTGTTTGAGATTTTGGACACTCACAAAGACAGAATTAACACGTCACGAAGGAAAAGCATTGCATTGTGGGACTTTAGTGCAATCAGCTTGTACTGGACATGTTAGCGTCAGGGCGTCATTAGGTCCTACCTGCTTGTAAAACTACTATTTTTGTTTTAATACATCAATGATACAATTATTTATTATAGATTCCTTTTTTGCACTGAACTCCTTGGCATATTTTATTTTATTGTATTTTATTCTTAATTGTATTTATTTTATTATTCATCTGTTTTTGTGTCTACATGATACTGTATGCTTTAGGATGTGTGAAAGGCGAGCTGTGGGATTAATAAAGTCTGAATCTAGGTAATAAAAAAAACCGCCATCATCAGCAACTATTTTGATTAATGATTGTCGGGCAGCTTGTACACTGTGAAGGTTTGGTTATGTGATAACAACTGAATATTTGGACCGTTAATGGACGTATATGCATATATGTTGACTAACTGCTTTTAAAATAAAAATGATGGGCAATGCTCACAAAGCTGCTGCTGCTACTACTCATGCATACAATGTTACTACTGCTGCTAATAATACAACAGATCTGTCAAACAGTCACAACACTGTGTGTCTGCCAGCCGGGAGGAGCTTCAGAGGACACACTGTTCTGTGACCATTTCTAATCAGCCAATGTGAGTGTGCGCTTGTGTGTCCTGCTCTGTACCAACACAAAGGTGTGTGTGTGTGTGTGTGTGTGTGTGAGGGAGAGAACAAACTGTGGTTACTGAATGTAAGCAGCAGTGTTTTTAGCAGGAGCAGTTCTGTGACAGGGTAAACACACTCAGACATTCAGATAAACACACGCCTTCAGCTTCTTAACGCACTGCAATCTGTACAGGAAGTGTGTTATGTGTGTTATGTGTGTGTGTGTGTGACCTGCTCTAGGATAATGAGCAGTTCAGTACACAACGTCCTCGACTGTACTCGACCACAGCGAGAGAGAGTCAGTGTGTCAAGAGTGAGAGGAAATAAAAGCAGAGATTAAAACAAGATGTACAGTAGAAGAAGAAGGAAGGAAAACTAGGCTACACAACACACACACACACACACACACACACACACGATGTGTCATATCCCTGTTTACATGTATAATAAACTGAGTAGCTCGGCCTGTTTGGGTTGGAACAAACTGTTCACTGAAACAAAGAGTGTCGAAACAGAGAGGATTTATAGTGTCGACGTGTGTGACCGTACACAGTGCACTGCTGCTTTTACACACACACACACACACACACACACACACACACACACACACACACACACACACACACACACACACACACACACAACCTCACATGTTGAAATAAGAACATCTTTGGACTGAATTTGCCATGAGCTGATATTTTGTTATATTCAGCAACTTTTCAAATGCCTCAATTTAAAAACAACTGGTAACTGTGTTTCTGCATTTTTACAATACTCTTTTCTGGATAAAAGCTACATTAAAATAAGTGTCTGAAAGTATCGATGGCGTCTTTGAAGTCTCCCTCGTTCTCACCTTCACTATTTTCTACATCAGTGGTTCTCAAACGTTCCTCGGCAAGAACCCTAAACTGACACAGATCAGAAGAGTCCATCTGATGAGAGCTTTGCTTTTAGATGTTTTATTACAGAAAGTGTATGAGACTCATGACCAAAGTAGTTTATAACATAATTTGTCATTGTGTCACTTAAACAACTGTCTCTGTCAGTGTTTCTGCTCTGTGTAACTTCAGTGAGAGGTTCAGGGGTCACAGCGTTACAGACATGTTTACATCAACATACACGTTTTTGACGACACATAACTTTGTTATGACGTGACGTGTTTTGTTCATATTTAGCTCCACATTACGTCTGACAAACTGTTACAGAGCTGGGACTTTTATGTACGACAGTGGCGTTGCACTCAGAAACTGTGGGGGGCGCCATTTAGCACAAAATGCCAATTTCTACATATTAATGCTTTAAAAATGGAATAATAGTGAAAAAAACACTAATCCTGCTTTTTGCCGGAGACACACTTGAACCCCTGGTGGTCCCTGGACCAGACTTTGAGAACCACTGCTCCTAAATTATCACCAGTTTAGCATGTAGTGAGCTGGAAATTGAGATTTTGGACACTAACATGTAATTTACACGTCTCAAAGACCGTGATGAAAAGTAACTGAGTACATTTACTCAAGTATAACTTTGAGGTATTTAGTACTTGAGTATTTTCATTTTTAGCTACTTCATGACGTTTTGGAGGAAGATTTTGTACTTTTTTTTACTCCTCTACATTTATTTGATAACTTTAGTTACTACTTCCTTTGCAGATCGCATACAACATCTGAGTCAAAGCAGCACATTACTAAATTAATTTATAAGCGGCTGGATAAAAAACAGTTTCTGATAATCAGAAAAATGCATTTAATGTCAGACGCTGTTTCAAGTGGAAATAATAAGAATAATTATCATCCACAGGGAGGAACTCATATTGTTGCTCTGTTTTGGTGCCTAGAGCTGCGAATGCATTTTATAAGACTCGAACATGAACTCACTCCAACTATCGCTGGTCAAAAATCACACTTAAACCCGCAGAGATCGGGCTTTTTTTGTGCAACGGGAATGTGTAAACTCTGCACTCACACCCGGGTCAACTGACCCTGCAGTAGACCCGGGTTTTTATCACCTCCGCTCGGCTTCGATCTAAACGTGAGACCCAGGTGAAACATGGACCTATAAGTTCTGGTCACAGGCCCCGTTCGCTCCTATGAAAGCTGCTCAGTGACATGAAGCCAGGAAGGCTCCGGGTTCTTCCGCATAGCGCGTGCGCACTAGAGACTTCCGCTGACCGAGCCTGCTAACTTCCGGTTTAGCGCCCGGCTAACTTGGATGAATGGCTCAAATTATGGTGATGAAACGAGTCATTTCGCGGGGTTGTGACGCTGAAAACAAAAAAGGTATCCACCATTTTACAGACGCTTCTTTCACAATGTTAGCTTATGGGAAAAAGTCTTTTTGGGGCTATAACTGGCATAAATAAGAGAATTGGGATGGCCTGCAAGATGGCGGACAGGAACGACTTCCGGTTCAGGCGAGGACACGACAAACGGGAGACGGGAAGGACCCACGCATGGCTGACAGGCTGTCCTGCCTGCGGGAGGCGGGGATGGGGTCAATAGGCGATTTTTTAAAAAGCCCGTGTAGACGTTATGAGCCATACAACACGAAATATAAACCCACGAAGCAGAGCACCATCTGCGGTGCACTGAAGCCCGTGTGGCACAAACAAAGGCTGGGCAGCTTTAATAAACAACACTGCCGCTAAATCATTGTGCTAACTAACAAGAAACCACGTGTGATTGCAGAGAACAAACAATGAACAATACGACTGACGAGACATCTCTGATTAAAAACACACTAACTGTGTGAACTAAACCAGGCTTACCGTTTGAGCGACACTTTCTCCTCCTTCTCCATGTTCAGTCTGCGACTCACAGCAGCGACTCGGCTTTTAATGGTTGTTTATGCTGGCAGCGTGTCAACACTGGGGACAACACACACACACACACACACACACACACACACACACACACACACACAGTTTAGAGAAGGTTACAGCTGTCAGGACGGACTGTTTCCGTTCAGTTTCAAAATAAAAGCCTCATATCAGCTGACATGAATAGGGCACATTACATAATTTATTAATACTCCTGTACTTTCAATCAAGTAAAAATTGTGTGTGTTGTTAAAATTAGTCTATGAACAGTAATTCCTCAATAAGAATTGATAGCTGATCAACTGTTTAAGTCATTTATCCAGAAAAATGACCAGTATTCTCAAATGTGACAGAGGACTTGTTGATTTGAGAAACATTTGAGTTTTGTGACACTTAAAAAGAAAGTCTGGTCGACCTGTTATACAATAAAGAATCCATTAATTATTATTTACACCAGTGCTTAAAAATGAAAATACGATGTGGCTGCAGCATTAATAATCACATTAGGTGTAACTTTAGTAATCCTCATGGTGGTGATAAAGGGCTGACAGATCTCAAAATCTTTTTTCTTTTTCTTTTCCTTAACTTTCTACCTGGTCAAGAAAACTATACATTTAATTAAAACTGCGTATTTAGTTTTTCTTTTTTTTTTTCCCAATTTCTTTATTGAGTTTTTGCAGACAGTACAGAACAATACATCAGTTTCACGTTGTGTTAGAGCGTCTGCATTAGAGTGAAGTACAAAAAAAGAACAAGACAAAAAGAGAACCCCAACATGAATCCCACTATCCCTCCCAACAACCCATGTCAGATGTAATCACAGTAAACGGCTCAATTATTACACAAATAAATTTAGTACAGATAAGACAAAAAAAAAAGGATAAAGTATCAAATGTATCAAAGAAGAAATATCAAATGTAAGTATATATACAAATATAAATAAATATCAAAGGAGAATAGAAGAAAATAAATAAATAGAAATAATAAAAAAAAAAAAAAAAAAAAAAAAAAAAAAGGGGGGGGGTACTCTCTCTTTCCGACAGTTAAGAAGCGTCCTCGGCATCATCAGGAGTAACATTAAGACTGTTACTAATATAATCCAGCAGTGGGCCCCAAGTTTTATGGAATGCTGTCAGAGATCCCTTCTGTGAAAACCTTAACTTCTCTAACTTTAGACATTGTAAAATCTCCCGTATCCAACTGTTATGGGTCGGTGGGGAAACATGCTTCCATTTAAGTAGAATGGCACGCCTGGCTATCAAGGTGGTAAAGGCCATGACACGCTGTGTAGAAACAGGGAGATTTTTAGGCAGAGGAAGACCAAAAAGAGCAGTCAGGGGATTTGGTTCTAAATTTGTGTTGAGAGCCTGTTTGAGAGTTTGGAATATATTGGACCAAAAGTTGGTCAACCTCGGGCACGACCAGAACATGTGCACATGGTCGGCTGGGGACTGTTTACAGCGGTTACAGGCATCACTGTGACTTGGATATATCTTTGCCAATTTAGCGTTAGTGAAATGGGCTCTGTGAAGCACCTTCCACTGTAATAGACCGTGCCTGGCGCAAATCGACGAAGAATGGATTAGTTTTAAAATATCTCTCCACTGGACATCAGTAATGTCTACCCCCAAATCCTTTTCCCATACGTTTTTAGGCGATATAGTGGGGGCTGGGCTCAGAAGTGCAATCTTATTATAAATGACAGATATCAGTCGCTTTTGTTGCAGGTCGAGAGACAGCAGTTGGTCTATTTCAGCTTCAGGGGGGCGGTTTGGGAAATGTGGGAACTGCTTTTGGATAAAGTGTCTCATTTGAAGATACCGAAAAAAATGGCTATTAGGCAGGTTGTATCTATCTGACATAGATGCAAAAGACGTGAAAACACCTTCTTCATACAGGTCTTTAAGTGTTCTGAGGCCCTTATCCGACCATATGCGGAATGTAGGGTCAGAGCGGGAAGGGAGAAATGCATAATTATTCAAAACCGGGGAAAGAATCGAAGCCCTATGGAAACCGTGCTGCTTTCTGAACTGGATCCAAATTTTAATTGTATTGGTGACGACCGGATTAGGTGAGACATTATGGGCACTTATGGGGAGCTGTGAACATATCATAGAATGTAGAGAGCAAGAGGAAGATGAGATCTCAGTGTGAGCCCAGGGTGGACAGGTGTCTGCACCTTCACCATGGAGCCAATATATAAGTTTATTAATGTTGCAGGCCCAAAAATAGTGGCGAAAATTTGGCAATGCTAGCCCACCTTCAGGTTTGGGAAGTTGAAGAATGTTTTTCTTAATACGGGCTGGTTTATTATGCCAAATAAAAGTATTAAATTGTTGGTCGAGATTAACAAAAAAGGATTTATTAAGACAAATTGGAATGTGTTGAAAAAGATACAAAAATTTCGGAAGAACTACCATCTTAATGAGATTAACTCGGCCTGCAAGAGACAGGGGGAGGGCAGCCCATCTGGACAAGTCCGACTTGCATTTATCTAATAAGGGCTGAAAATTCTTCTGAAAGAGTTCCCTGAAGGAGCTGGTAATAAACACCCCCAAATACTTGAATCCCTCTTCAGCTATTTTGAAAGGAAACACGGATTGTGGGAGAGATCTCGCCAAATTATTAACAAAAAATAGCTCGCTTTTCTGAATGTTTAATTTATACCCTGATAGGTGCCCAAACTGATCCAGAGTTGACAAAATTGGGGGGAGGGAGGATGTGGGGTTTGAAATAAATAAGAGAAGGTCATCAGCATATAAAGAGAGTTTGTGAACTAGACCGAAACGAGAAATGCCTTCAAACTCATTCTGGTTTCTAAGCCAGATGGCTAGTGGCTCGATGGCTATATTGAACAACAAAGGTGAAAGCGGACATCCCTGCCGGGTCCCACGTTTGAGAGGGAAGTATGCTGAATGGACGCCGTTAGTATTTACAGAAGCCGAGGGGATGGCATACAGAAGTTTAACCCAAGAAATAAAATTAGAATCAAAGCCAAATTTCTCTAAAATAAAAAATAGAAATCCCCACTCCACCCGGTCAAAAGCTTTCTCTGCATCAAGCGCCACTACAATTTCAGGAGTGTTTGACGCGGGTGAGTATATAATGTTCAATAGCCTTCTGGTGTTAAAGAATGGATGTCTCCCCAATGTGAAGCCTGTCTGGTCTAAGGAGATTATTGATGACATCACACTTTGGAGGCGGAGGGCGAGAACCTTAGCTAGAATCTTATAATCTATGTTTAAAAGTGAGACAGGTCTATAGCTACCACAGGAGGTAGGATCTCTATCTTTCTTCAGAAGCAGTGAAATAGATGCCTCATACAGGGTCGTTGGCAGTCTGCCTTCAGTAAAGGAATCATTGAACATTCTCACCAGGATGGGGGCTAGTAACATCGAGTACGCCTTAAAGAACTCGACTGTAAAACCGTCGGGACCGGGAGATTTCCTGTTTTGCATAGAATTGATTGCTTCGTGCACCTCCAACAAAGAGATGGGTCTGCCCAATTCTCTGGCGATATTTACTTCAATTTGAGGATATGTTAACCGGTCTAAAGGGTTGGGGGTCGCTGCAGTAATTGGGTTGCATTCAGAAGTGTACAGTGTGGTATAGAAATCAGAAAAACACTTATTGATAACTGTTGGATCAGAAGCGAGGCTACCATCAGGTTGCTTAATTTGAGAAATCAATCTAGAAGCGCTAGCTGCGCGGGCCTGCTGTGCCAATAATCTTCCAGCCTTATCTCCCTGCTCAAAAAAGTTTTGTTTCGATTGTCGCAGCTGTCTCTCCACTACGCGTGTCATTAACAGGTCATGTTCCGAATGTAGCAGTAACCGTTTCTTATAGAGGGTGGGGGATGGGGAGGTGGAGTAGGTTCCATCAAGCTGTAAAAGTTCCTCTGCAATTTCCACCAGCCTAGCCTGCTCAGCCCTTCTCATTTGGGAAATATAAGATATCACCTGTCCACGAATAGTAGCTTTAAGCGCTTCCCACAGAATGTTACTGCTGACATCAGGGGTGTCATTAAACTCTATGTAAGAACGAATTTGAGTCGCAACAAAATCTTTGAATGTATTATCTGACAACAAGTGCGAGCTGAACCTCCATCGTGAGCGTGGAGTTGTATCTCGTGGAAAACTAATGTCAACTGTGGTGGGAGCATGGTCAGAGATGGTTATTGGGTGATACTCACATGCATTCACGGCGTCTAGGAGATTATTATCAAGCAGGAAGAAATCTATTCGGGAGAACGTGTGGTGTACATGGGAAAAAAAAGAAAAAGCTCTACCATGGGGGTTTTTAAACCTCCAAGGATCAGAGATTCCCAACTGCGATACATACGTTTTTACTACATTCGCTGATTTGGATAGTGTGGTTTGTGTAGGGGAAGATCTGTCGAGAGTCACATCCTGCACCAGATTAAAGTCCCCACCCATAATAATGCGGTGACTATCAGCGTTTGGAATTTTTGCAAAGAGCCTCGTAAAAAATTGGTCATCGTCCCAGGTTGGCGCATAAACTGAAACTAAGACCACAGGTATATTCTGAAGCGTGCCCGAAACTATGACATAGCGGCCGTCAGTGTCTAGAATTACATTTGTTGGCTCGAACAAGACCCTTTTATGAATAATAATGGCTGCCCCTCTAACTTTATCTGTAAATTTTGAATGGAATAAGTGACTCATCCACGCCCTCTTAATACGTGGGGTGTCAGATGTTTTGAGATGTGTCTCTTGCAAAAATATCACGTCCCCTTTAAGGTGTTGTAACTGTGTCAGGATCTTACCAATTTTAATCGCATTGTTCATGCCCTTAGTATTCCAGGAAATCAGACGCACTCCGTTATCTGTCTTCACAGCATTAGCCATAGAGCCAACAGTAACAAGTTAGATTGACACTGCATGACCTGTATTCTGTACTGTAATGAAGGGAAAGAGAATGGGGAGGCGTTGAAAAGGAGAGAAGAAAGAAGGAGAGAGAGAGAAGAGAAAAAAACAAAAAGGAGAAAAAAAAAAAAAAAGAAGGGGGGGGGGGGGGACAAAAAATAAAGACAAAGCAGTGATAACATTTGTGACCACCTGAGGGCTACACCCACAATAAGGAACAACATCCGAGCTCTCCAGCTCACAGCTAACAACTAAACTAAGCTTCCGGGGTCTCCCTCCCTTGCATTAACAATAATTGACCCCATAAGTCACAGAGAAAGACATTAATAAACATATCAAGTGCTATGTTCCAGACCAGGTATATGAACTTCTTTTCTTTTTTTTCTTTCTTTCCCTTGCGGAGAAATGAGCCAAAGTATAAAATATTACTGCATAGGACTTGCACATCTATGGCTTCATAAAACGTTTAAAAACTCTAGAACATCCTGTGAGAATAATAACGTCCAGGACCAGGAGGTAGAGCTTGTTAAACTTTGCAAACACATGTGTAAATTAAAAAAAAAAAAAAAAAAAGAAAAAACTTGGCAAGAGAACGGGTTGAAGATAATCCAAATTCTTAAAGTAGTGTAAACAACGAGAAGAAAGAAACATGAAAAAGAGGGAATTCAAAAAAATATTAGCGAATATCGGATCTCAAATCAATGTGCAGGTAATGTAATAAAATGTCCAGCCAGTGATTATTGTTTAAACCTCTGCACAGTCAAAACACCAGCAGTCCGTCGGGACCGTGGTCTGTAACTACTAATGATGCAGTCTGAGAATTAACTCCAGGCCCGTCCGGGGCTGGTGAAGACAGTTATATAGTTGGCATCATATTAACTCACGGTTATCCAGTAAGCATAACAGTGGCTCATCATGGTGGGCTTACTGTAGTCGCTCATGGTCGTCAGGTCTCCTCCGTGCGGATGGATGTTATGAAGCCTCTAGCCTCGGAGACCGAAGAAAACCTCTTCCTCTCCCCATCCTTCATCACGATGACAAGCCTGGCAGGGAATAGCAATGCAGGTTTGAAGCCCATGTTATAGAGCTCCGACATCACCTCCCTGTACTTCTGGCGTTGTTCCACAACCTCCGGCGCGTAGTCCTCGTAAATGGAGATGGGGGAGCCTCTGTACTGCAGCTTGCCTCTCCTGGTTCGGGCTTCACGTATGATCCTCTCCTTCACCTGGTACCTGTGCAGCCTGATAATGACGGGCCGTGCTCTCTGCCCCGGCTTCGGTTTCTCAGATAGCGTACGATGAGCTCGGTCACATTCCGGCGGTGAGTCCAGGACGCCTTCGCCAAAGACTTCCATGAGCAGGTCTGCAAAGAAGGCTGTGGGTCGCGGTCCCTCCACTGACTCAGGTACGCCGACCACTCTGATATTGTTCCGCCGGCTCCGGGACTCCAGGTCACTGACTTTAGCTAACGGCTTAGCATTGCTCTCCGTTAGCATAGCACAGGATGCCTCCACTGTCAACAGGCGTTCGTCTTGTAGAGTAGCATTTACCTCGAGAGAGACTATCTTCTGAGCGTGGTCAGACACTGTGGTTTGGACGTGGTCCAGCTTTGTTTCGAGTGTTGAGATGGCGGCTTTGAAATCAGCGGAGAGGGCTTGGCGGTGTTCTTCCAAAAGGTTAGCAATGGCTGCCATGCTAAACTCATCACTTGCCTCGTGTGCGGGACTGACCTTAGCACCCTGCTCTTTTACGTTATGTCTGGTCGCGTACGTCGACATATTTCGGGGATATGTCCGTCAAAAGAGATGAATACTACCCTTTGTTGTGACTTTCGGGGTCTTGAAACGTTAAGTTGACGATAGTTGCGGGAGCGAGACTCGACACGCGTCTACTCCATCGCAGCCAAACCGGAACGTATTTAGTTTTTCTTGTGTCATTAACAATTAATTAGTCGAAGAACAGTAATCTATCGATAGCAAATGATAACTGATCAACTGTTCAAGTCATATATCCATGTGAGGACACAACACAGACTATAATATATATTTTTTTTTTCTTGACAGGGCTTTTATTTTATTACATCTACTGACTTCCGGTGTTTGTGACGCAGTGGACACGCCCACGATGACGGAAAGGACGGAGGCGTTCCGAGGACACGCCCCTCGTCACGTCGGCAACCTTCATGTTTTTGGGTGAATCCTCTTCTTCCTCCTCAGCTGAAGAGGCAGAACAACTGGCGGTGTTGGTGTGTAGCGCCCTCTGTCGGCCAACATGTGAGCGTGCAGCCTCTCAGAGAAGTTTTGTTTTCTGATTTCAAACCTGAAATAAAACAGCAACTCTGAATGTTTTTATTCTTAACGACTGACAGCTCCTTGTACCGAGTCCTCCCTTCGTCCAGAACATTATCAGCTCCATAGAAAATCAACCGCAGGCAGTGTAGTTTTCAATCTGATCTACTGTTCCTGGGTTAGTAACATAACTTTAATTAAAATAGATTTAAACCTGATGTTTGACAACTTAAACAAGAGTCTATTAATAAATTTTACACTAAATGGAAATGAATGGAAACCGATGGATACCTAGGACAGTACAAAACTGTCTAATATAAAGTGTATATGACTTGTATTTAAAGAGCAAAAACATGTAAAACAACTGATGTGTTGCATTTTAAATACCAGGATAGAAGTGAGTAACGTTTAATTATACTACTACTCAATAACCTTTTATCTGACCATTTCTACACTGATCAATGTCAGACAGTGATCCACCTGAAACAGTATTCAGAGCAGAGATAATCAATTACAAATTGAATTGAGACAGATTTTAAAAACAGGGCGTGCAGATGGGCCTATTTAAACCTTTTATTTTCTGCTTTGGTGATGACAAATTTAAACAAATTCAAATTAATGTGGTAAAAAAAATCTACAAAGTTAGTATATTACACCGTGACATCAAGTCCTTAAGCATACGTGTGTGAGACACTATATACTGTATGTAGTTTACATTTTTTGGTGTATATCAGATTTATTTTTTAGTTTTAAAACAGTAAAACTCAAATATTCAAAGCACCAATTCATAACTGTTAAAAATAAGCAAAATAAATAAACTTATTTTTCATTCATGTGTGGCTGTGATCACTGGATACTAACGGATCACAAATATAAGTCAGTATGACATATATTTATATATATATATAATCATCACACATCACACAGGACAGTTTCAGGTTTAATGTTTTAATAACAGATCTCCATATACAAACTGGATACAGTAACGTCATTCTGCCGTTATAACTTCCATCAGAACAGGCATAAAGTGTGTGAAAGCGTGTGTGACGCTGTGTGTGTGTGTGTGTGTGTGTGTGTGAGCAAGTGTGTGTGGGTCCGTGCAGTCGGGTAGCTGTATGGTGATATAGATAATGCATATTTTATACACACATACGTACACGCAGAGATATAAAAAAAACAAAGTGTCTTGATTCAGCCTGAAATGTCAAAATAAACACAAATTAAATGTTTGTTCCCGTCAGACTGAACGTTTGTTTCTGTGCAGAATGAAGATTTAAGAGGAAAACTTAGACCGAGCTTTAAGTTCTCAGTGAACTGTTGCATATAACTTATGTTTTCATCTTTATCAGCTCACGTTTTTGTCTCATCTGACTCAACACTGTTTGTTTCTGAGGTGAATAATGAAATCCTCAGGTGGAAACACTCGGCTGTGACGAGCTGCAGCTGCTCCTGTGATCACAGCTTCTGCTCACTTCAGGCCTCTAATACTTGAACACGGTCACCTTCCACTGATATTAACTGTTCTTTACCGTCACCTGTCAGTCGGCTCGGTAGACACATAAAAGGAGAAATGCATCTTTGCTCCACAATCAGGTTAAATGAGAGCTTCTTTCACAGTGAAGCAAGAAATTCAAACAAAACTTTCAAAAAAAAAAGTAAGATTTTTGTTGTTTTTAAGCAGGATGGTGTTTAATGAACATTTGTCAAGTTGATTCTTGTTTATTAGACTTTGAAGATTTGCCTTTTCTGACCACCTTCAGCACCGACAGTAACATTTGTTTGTCAGAAGTAAAAATATCTGAGTTGAAGAGTGTTGTGAGGAGATGATGCAGCACAAAAACAAAACAAAACAATACATAATGTGGGAAAACAGAGATTCTTTGTCTCTCTGAAAAGTTGAATTATTGAACTAACTTTTCTTCACTTCAGGAGCAGAGCCATAATTATTCTCCTCCTTTGTTTTTCTAGTGCCTGAATACATTTTACAGGATCCAAGTCAATAAGAAATATTAAAAAGACTTTCCAGTCCAGTATTTGTCTTCATAGTTAGTTGGCTCCTTCTTCTCTCAAACCAGCTCACACAATTAAATGTTTATATCCCATTACATCCCTCCCGACAGCTTGTGCAGCACTGTTCAACTGTTTTGTGGCTCGACAAACCAAAACACATCGAGGAGAATCACAGTCAGTTAGTTATAGTTCTGTATTTTACATTTTTAATTTAATTTAAGTCAGTTTAGTTTCCCGAGTGGGTTTGCTCACTTCATTTTGGTTTTAATTGTTTAAAAATGTTAATTTTTAGTTTATTTAATTTTTTTTTAATATGGTTATATTTGTAAGGGGCAAGATTTAAGAAGATCAGAATATTTATTACAATAAATCAGTTTGTGGAGGCAACTGACTTATAGTCATGTCGACATCTGAGTCTCAGTAAACGTGCACTCATAACACAAAGCCAAGACTCAAACTAAAAACATTTCCTGTATTTTAGTTCATTTTGGAATTATATAATATTATCAAAATTAGTTTTTATATCAGTTAACTACAATGGGTTTTTTTTTACACCTAGTTTTAGTTTTGGTAAACTATAATAACCTTGGTAAGACGGTGTGAGACTCTCTGGACGCCTACATTATAATATGTCTCAACCTTGTTCGACCTCTCGTGATTTGATTCTGATTCTCCGCTCACATTTCGTTTTCAGACCTGAGCTCACTGATACCCAGAGAAAACTCATACACACTTACATGTACTGAAGAGGACTGTGATCACTGTTTATCCACACAAATCCCACCGGAAAAAAATAGAAAAAGTTTTGGAAAAACAAAAGAAAGAAAGAAAAGAAAGAAAAGAAGTGAGGCATCATAATGAGAAGGACGTAAAGAGAAGATAACTCACTTGGAGTACAGGCTGAGTTTGGCAGGCTTTGCATGCTGTATGAATACTAATAACTTGCAGTCAGGAACACATTTGCATTCATATGCCAACAAAAGCACCCGGACCACCAGGATGTGGCCTGAGACGCTGAACCAGGATTCACACCCGTTATTACGATGTCAACAAATGATCAAATGAATTTTAACGTGAAAGTGTGAACAGGACCTGCGAGATCAACAACAACAGACTGAACCCAAACACCAGACTAATAAATACTTGGTTTAAGCTGCACAACCTGTTTGGAGAAATTAAAGAGTTTGTTAAAAACTATCTCAGGAGTGAGTTGATCTACGGTTTAGTTCATTTTTCATATCAGAGTGAATTATAATCCATCCAAAGAGAGCAGATCTAGTTTGTTCTCTCGTCTCAGACCTCGTGATGAAGCATTAATTTAGCCTCAAAGCTGAGATTGACCCCAGAGCTCGCTCAAGATACGCTCGGCAGACATGCTGTTGCCACGGCAACGCAGACGTGTACACGGGCTGCAACAATGCCGTCACACCGGCTCAAACGCAGAGCGAGGAACCTGCTGGTTTGTCTGTCTGTGGCTCCAAGGGCACAACCTTGGCTCCTGCAGTCCTGGAAGTTGTTCTGCTATTTATAGGATGAAACGTCAGACAGGTAACTCGAGAACTCACTAAAAAGAAAAAGCAATAAAAAACAGAAAACGCTGATACAAATACTGCCAGCTTCCTGCACCGTGAGCTTTCAATTTGTCCCAAATAAGAGGTATGTTAAGAGAAGAGAGATCCTGTTCAGAAACACCTCACAAACATTTAGCTCTGGTTGATAGTTTAGAAAGAAATGTTTTGGCGTTGACTAGTTGGGCATCAAGAAATTGTTCTGAATTCAAATCAGTTTGAGAGCGCTGCAGGTGTGAAAGGAGAATTCAGCTTCCTGTTTCAGAGTCAGGAAGTCGGGATAGAAACATCTCCACAAATATGGAGACCAGAAGAGTGAGATCACCACAGCGGCACATGTTTTTATGAGCAGACTTCAGAGTGTGGCTACCCCAGAGCTATGCTAGCAGCTCTGGGGTACTTTACACATTAGCATGCTAAAAAAAAAAAAAAGAGAGACTGACTGGGGGCTAGCTGGTTAGCATGCTAACTTCAATAGATATCTCTGCAACACACAACAGAAATGTCTCACAAATAATGTCAAAACCATTGTTTTGTTTAGCATGTTAGCATGCTCACATTTGCTAATTAGCAGTAAACAGAAAGTTTTGCAGGTCATGAACCAAGGTACTGGGAACCATGAATGATGACCTGATGATGGCGCTGCATTAAGAGTCAGTTTGTGTCATCCTCTGGTAACCAACAACATTTCATGGCAATCCATCCAAAAGTTATTTGTTTTCAGTTTAAGACATCTGTTTTAACAACCCTTAAAACATGAACTGCTCCGAACTGTTTCTGAAGCTTTGGTGCTGAGAGCAAAATAACAAACAGAAATCAGATGAATGAACATAATGCCAGGATGAATAATGCAGTGGAAGTCAGAAGGGACTTTCAGTCTGATTATCAGGCCAGGAAGTCTGTCGAAGATGAAACACGTCATGCAGCAGGGGTTTTTAATGTCCTCTTTCATGTTTATGATGCCTCAGAATCTGTTCATCTTTGCATGTTAAGCAGTAAAACAAATACTAATTAAAAAATGTAAAAAAAAATCACAGAGAACATTTGTCAGGCTCGTGGCAGGAAGCCCAAATCTGCAAAAACAAAGGTGGTTTCTGCCTGCAACATGTTTTGGATACTTTTGTTAAATATGACCAGAATCTGAACAAAGATCCAACGAGCACCGGAATCAGTGAGCAGAATCAGAATCACAAGGGGAAACAAAATCAAATCATGACACAACACCTGTTAAATCCTCTGTACCAAAACTGTCAAGTGAGCGGTGGGGTTATAGGTAGAGCTGCAACATTTAATGGATTAATTGCCAACTACATTGCTGATAGATTAATCTTAAATATCTGTGGATATTTTCTGCTTTCTTTCCTCCTCTATGACAGTAAACTGAATTTCTTTGGGTTGTGGACAAAACAAAACATTTGTGGACCCCATCTTGGGCTTTGGGAAACACTGATCGCCATTTTTTTCCCCCCATTTTCGGACATTTTAAAGCCCAAACAACTCATCGATTAATCGAGAAAATAATCGTTAAGTTGCAGCTCTAGCTATGGGAGCTGTGTCCGCACAGAGGTCAGATGAAACAAGACAAAAACACCTCTCGTGTCACTCATGGCAGCTCAGGATGGACTGTGGATTTATTGTATGTGCAAATTCTTGCAAGAGGCAATTAAGGTGCAACAGGAATGGAGTCCAAGACACAGTAAATATGATGCTACACCATCAGGGGATTGTGTGTGTGTGTGTGTGTGTGTGAGAGAGAGAGAGACAGAGCAGTTGTAGGTTCGGAATGTGCAAGAGTGTGTGTTTGTTCGTGAGCAAGTTATTCATTAAGACGCCGTTTGTCCACGTATGACGTTCAGGAGAATTCGGATTATTCAGAACCGTTTCACTCGGACAGTCAGCTGAGATTTTCAGCCGAGCAGCCGCTCCGAATATTGCTCTCTGTGCTCGACTCGGGTCAGTCTCTCTAAAAAGTCACACTGGACCCAAAAATGCTTGCGCTTCAGTCGACAAGATTAAACCCAGCTCGCTCTCGGGGACAAACTGGAGAAACTCTATCACACGAAATAAAAACACATTGACATCTTCAAGTTCCCTAAAACAGCAGACATTCATTTTTTAACTGTGGTTGCTATGTACAATAGAAGGATCTTCATATATTAATATTCTTCATCTTTCCTCTTTTTTCTTCACTTCCTTGCTGTCAAGTCATTATTTCCATACATGTTTGTCCTTTTTGTATTTATAGAGTATTTTCAGTATTTACATTATAAATAACTACACAGTCTTGTGATAAAATAAATAACTTAAATACAATGGCCGTGGCTTTTGCAGTGTCTTTCGCATGAAGGGGAAAGAGGAGGGATCGGATGAAGGACGAATGAAGTCTGGCCTGCTGTTCGCTCCTTCAGGGCTGCAGAATGAAGAGATAAACGATCTGTTCGATGCAGTCTTTCTGCATAGAGTCACAGAGGGGCGACGTGAAGGCAGAGGGCCCAAGAACTGGGAAGAAACTTTATTCCCACAGTGGCAGGAGGTGGGAAACTCTCCCTGAAGACAGTGTGGTGCTGCTCTACTGCTGACCGCCATGATAACATCAGGAATCAGACAGAGCATTTCAGATTTCTTACTCATGTAAGGAACAGAAAACCGACTTCATCTTTGTACTTGGTGTACAAAAAATAGTACCGCAGAGTTGTAAAATCAGCTGATCTAAACACTGAGAATGAACAACTGAGTCAGGAAAGTTGAAATTTGAACGAAACACTTAAATAGTTAGTAACTTCTGCATTTGTAGGCAGATCAGAACCAAGGTTCAAGTTTAAATACATTATATGGCCAAAGGTGTGTGTACACCTTTATATCATTGTTGTTATTCCAAAACCAAAGAAGTCCTTCGCTCGTTTGTAAAGGCTATAACAGGAACAGGGCGTTGGGCCCAAAATGTCGTGCCAAGTAACGCAGTGCCACTTGCTGCCGGTTAGGTCACTACAATAGAAAACAATGAAATCAAGCTGGTTATGTCGCTGACACTCGCTCGCATTGCATCGTTAGCGCGTGGTCAGGCTCACAGTCGGTGTTAAGTTCTTCCACCCCAAACTTTGAAAATCTTTAAGAGCCTGCCTTTGTGCACGGGGGCATCGTCATGTTGAAACAGGAAAGGCTGTTGGAAGAATGCTATTGTTTAAAATATGTAATGTACGCTATGTTAGTAAGATTTCTCTTCACTGGAACAAACTGGTCTCACCCAAACACAGAAAAACAAGCCCAGATCAAAGGGATGTCCACATACTTTTGGCCACATCATGTATATTATCAACAAGGGCCCGGCCTATGCTGAATTAAAGGCTAACTACCTGATATGCGAGCTAGGATCTATGCTATTTTCAAGCACTTGTGATTCACCAGCGAAGTCTATCTGAAGACTTCATGTTAGTTTCATGTGTCAATGATTCAGGAAGTGTTTCCCACCAAACTGGCGGCTGGGAGAGTAAAATCATTAGGGAACAGGATTGGGTTCATGGCAAGTACAGAGAGTAATACTGAGGGTTTAATACTGGAGTGGTAGGTGGGGTACGGTCTCTGGTTGTTGGCCCCTAACATGACATTTGAAGATCAGTAGAGACGGTGTTGGACAGAGGGAAGCGACGAGGAGATGGAGGGAGGGATGAGTGCAAAGCTTCTCCTCCAGCTATACCACTGTACCACTCGGAGAGTTCCCGTTCTGTGCTGCCAAGTTCTGAACAGAAAGACAAAACATGAAAGAAAGTTTAGACACTAGAGACGATCAGACCAAGAAGATCCACACTCCACTTTAAAGTGCAGGAAGATAAAAACAGCCGTTGTTGCTCAGGAGAAAACAGGTGAAATCACCTCCAACTGTTGAGTCATTTCTGTAGCTTTTGAAGAGTGCAGCCTGAAATATCCACCAGCTAAAAAATCTACTCTCAACAAACTGTTGACTGACCTGTGAGGAAAATAAACTTGTGCTCTGAATATCACGGTGAACTTACGAACTTGCCAAAGTTCATAGTTTCACTGACAAAACAGTAATATTTTACTAGCAACTAACAGCAAATAGGTTAATACCTAATTACCATTTCATGATGAATCTCCTGAGACAAGGAAAACCACACTACTTTCGACTAAATGATAAATCAACTAATCAACAGACAATAATTGTAAGTTGTAGTAAAAGTATTGACTGTAATCCAACATCGTTCTTATAAAGAGTAAATATAAGACGTACCGCCTTCCCCGGCCGTGCCCAGGTGCAGATGAGACCCTCCTGGCAGGCTGTGATGATGCAGTCGTCCATGAACACCAGCACCGTCAGCCTCTCATGCGCAATCTTCTTGCACACCAGCGGCTCCAGCAGCGGCACCTCGTGCATGCGCGGGCACAGCGTGGTGCCCAGGACCTTGGCAGCGTCCAGCCGGTTGCTCCTCGGCGCTACATTGATCTTGTCGTTGCTCTTGCTGATGTTGCCCAGGCTGTGGTACCTCTTGTGCTCCTTCTCCACCCCACTGCTACAACCGGACTTGTCCGACTTGCGCTCCTGGAGTGACAACGTGGCAAAGCGACCGATGCTGAAAGGGGTGCTGTTTCCTGCGCTGCTGCTACCTCCCCCTCCTGTACCTCCCCCGCCGCCCTCCGAGGCACCCTGGCCCTTGGAGGCGTTTGCCACAGCGGGGTGGGGCAGAGAGTTGGAGCGAGAAAGGGAGCGAGGAAGCGGTAAGGGAAGCGTTGGCGGGTTGGCGGTGCCGGTGTTAGTGTTAGGCGGGTGATGGTGCCCCTCAACCCCTCCACTTCCTCCCCCAACTGTAGTGCTGTTGACCCCGCCGCTGCCAGAGTTGGACAGCGAGGGTCCAAAAGTGTTAGTAAAGGCACGGGACAGCGGCAGGCGCGGGTACAACACGTCATCCGTCAGGTCCCACAGACAGAACTGGGTGTCCTGCCCCACTGAGCCAAACCGGTATGTCACCGCTGCCGAGCCGCCACCTTTAGAGCTGTGGCGGGAAAGACGCGACAACGTGCTGCTTGTTCGGACCCGGCCGAAATGCATGGAGTTATTTGGGGCCCCCTGGTGGAGGTCCTCCTCGCTGCCGCTAAGCTCCATAGGCTCTTCATCTTCTAGGGAAGTCGTGAAGGGGTCGAATGCCACCACATTGACCCAGGACTTGTGGCCGTGACCTCTCGCAACCACGCGGCTTTCTGCAAATGACCAGACAGTAACCAGATCATCCTCTCCACCTGTGGCGAGATATTTCCCATCAGGGCTCCATGACACGCACAGCAGCCCGCCAAAGTAGCTCTTCATCACCCCCTGCAGCTCCATCGAGTCAAAGTGGAAGACACGGAGGCAGCCGTCCTGGCCCACACATGCCACGTGCACACCATCCGGGGAAAACGCAAACTCGTTGAGGCCTCCCTCGCCCACGGCCCATCGTAACAAGGGGTTGCGGGGTGTCTTGGTTTTGCAGGCGTAGACGGCGAAGCCTTCACCCTGCCGCAGGAGAGAGTACTGTGGGGCCGTGGTGCCACATGGGTGGTCCACGTTGTAGAGGTAGAGGTGGCCGCTGGCGTGGGAGGCCAGGAACAGGTTCTCCGACTTGGGAAGCCATTTTAGGCACGTCACCTTGGATTTGTCTATCAACCTCTGGAAAACAGGAAGGAGGAAAGGACGAGGAAGGGTGAGGAAGTGGACCGAAGGAGAAGGAAAAAGAGAGATTTTGATAATAATATGGAAGAAGAAATGGTGGAAGAGGTCAAAAGGATGGATGAGAAAAGAGAAAAAGTAAAGATACAGATCTACAAATAGTTTGATTTTAGATTTTGCTGTGCTTTTGTGTGGACACTATATAAGGTCACCTCACTGCCAGCAAAGTGGGTGAAATAGAAACTATTGATAGAAGAGCACGCAGGAAGGAAGCTTGGGAAAAGAGAGAGGGTCTGTAGAAATCAAGAGCCAGGCTGCAGCAGAGACAGTTTGGCGGCGGTGGAAGCAACAGAGAGAGAAAACCAGGCGGTGGTAGACGAGGAAAGAAAAAGGATTTAGAGAGGCAAATCCCAGTGAGGTGAGCAGATTCAGGGACACACAAACACACAGTCAGCATGCAGCAGTGCACACATACACCCCCAATCTCCTAAATTCAATTGAGAATCCCATTAAAGAGAATGCCATTAAACAGAGAGAGGCAGTTCAGAAGACGCATTGAATGAATGTGAGAACAACAAAGCAGAACGACGAGGACAAGGTCTGAATTTCATGGCTACATCACAGCATCCAAACTGGGGCAAAACAAAATCGATACAAGAATGACAAATTACTTGTGATGTATTACAGTAAGGGTTTAATCACAGCAACACAAAGCTGCAACCCTGGCCAATTTCCCCAACACAGAGGAAAACAAATGCAAACAGAGTTAAATATCATACCTCCTCATTGAAGAGTTTACTGGTTTCCTTCTTAATGGGGTCGAGATACTGGACCTGTCCGGCTGAGAAACCCACGATGAGAGCGACACTCTCGGCTGTGGCGGAGTACTGGTTGAAGTCGTGACATGTCGGCTGAGTCCCTTTGTAGATTCTCTTGTCTATCGGCTTGCTGAGGTCTACAGCCTGCAGACAGAGAGCCGTGACACACAAGCAAAACATCAGCCAGGAAGAGCGAAGTTTCAGGGACCTTCAGAGGTTTTTTAAGAGGGAGGTCATTTGTCCCACTGGACTAATTTGAAAGCAAGACTCGCTAAAACTATTCACCACAGTCACAAACATCCGCTGACAATATATTGTACATTTCTGGGCCCATTTATTATTCGGTGATATGTTTTTATTCTTTTGACAAATGATCGCCAAGCATGGGCTGAGAAAAAGTCACATTGAGATATTTCCACGGCAGCCGTCTCAGAGTCTGATGGAAAAAACATTTTTCATCCGTACAAAAGATCAATGGTGAACATCAGGTTCTGGTTTCAGAATAAAGGAGATTGGGTTTCTTTGTGAGCTGACATTCAACAGTCATTCAGCGAGAAATCCATCAAACAAGATTGTCCCCTCTTTTCATTTCTCAGTTTGTACATCCTCAGTTCCTTCCCTCGCCTCGTCTCCTCACATCTTAGTCCTGAGAGGAGTCGAGGCAACAGGCATTCAACAAAATGAGACGTCCAGGCTTCAGAGCCTCATTTTAAAGTGAGCTTTTTACAGCTGCTTCATCGTTTTGTTACAGCAGATGAGCAAAACAGTGTTCACGACAACTTAATATTTACTTTTAATGTAATTCAAAACATGTCATAATGTGACAAAGGTGACATCAAGGTGAAATGGCTCTACACAAACTGTGACGAGCAGAGAGTTTGATGATCTTAAATAACTAATACAACAGCAACATTTGTAGAGTCCTGCTCCCGCCACCGTTTGCATATTCCAGCTGTCTGTCACACCTCATTTATATGTCACAGGGGTAGAAAAGACTTTTGCAAAGGATACACCTGTGCATCCTCGCTCACAGCTCCTCCAGCGAGCCTCTTCTCCCCTTGAGGAACATTTTAGGAATTGAGACATCCTTCAATACGACACACTGAGATCCATTTCCAGGGCAGGAGAACGGAGGAGAGAGGAGGCACAACATAGAGAGAAGATCTTTCTTTCCACCAGCAGTGGCCACAAAAGACCAGAAAGCAACATGGCTGCAGGAATATTTCTAGACTGGAGACAGACTCATGTTTTTGTTCTTTTGTGCAAACTGAAAGGTCACACCTGATCTCTGCTGAAGTCACTCTGGATTGCACTGTAGTCCGTCCTGTCAAGATCTAAATATACATGAAGGGAGCCATTCATTCATCACGATGAATAAAACATAATTTACTGACAAAAGATCTGCAATTATTGAGATCAAAACAGGACTGATTCACATTGTTTCATGTCCCTTTGAACACTGAAGAAGTGTTGCTTTCACTCATTATTCCTCTTGTTCATAGAAGTGTTTTGTTCTGCATGTAAAAATGCATTCGATAGTTCAGATGAAGCTAAAATGAGGTTGCAGCAGTCTGTCAAATTAAGCATGGACACACTGTTTGGAGAGAAATACAAAGATTTCATTAGCCTCAGATTAACATGGAAAACATTGTTGTATGCACATTTTGTCTCCATCTCTTTAAAGAAAATAAGTGTTGTTTTGGAGTTGGTGTGTGCAGCCGTTACTGTTTCCATCAGTGATTTCTACAGGGACATTCTGCGAGAGGAAAGCCTTCTAGGAAATGTTGGATGTCAATGGGTGAAGGAGAAGCAGATGAGGCAACCCAGTAAGCAATGATTAGCGATTTGCATATGAAAAGATGCCTCGACCTCTGGGTTTAAAAGCAGACTGTGTTGGAGAAGTAAAGAAATGTGAAATGCAAGTCTCCTTCGAAAACGAGCCGAGGGCACACTGTTGGACTTTTTAAAAATGTGTTGCAACCAACACAGGTCGTTTGAGACCATACACACCCATCCAGTGAGCACTTCATAGTACACCTGCACTGTCCAGACATCACCTGTATGTATCCATCAGTCATGGCAGTACTGTTGCAACACTGTTATCTCTAAAAAAACACTTTCAAACAAGCAAACGTGTTGGATTTTTAGTAAGCAGGAACCCACCAAAAAGCTATTTACAGTCTACATCAAAGAATACGTTCTGAGAGGCAGTGTGCATTAAAGGTGGGATCTGTAAAAAATATGGCCAGAATTCAAAGGTAGCTTCAAAACCACAGGGGGCAGCACGTCACCAGAATAAACGTAGGACTCAGCGAGGATTAGCAGCCTGAAGACACAGCAGGAGGCAGAAAGAGAGAGAGGTGGACTGTTCTGGTGAGTTTTATTTAGTTTCTGTTTGTTTTACGATGAGTTAACAAAGCAGTTAAGCTCGTCTTAGCTCAGTAAAACAGAGAAACTTAAATTCAGATGGTGTACGGTTGTATTTTTCTGTATGGAGTATTTCCATTCTGGACATTTTGTTGAGTTTATTTTATCAATTTATTGCACTAAAAGCTAAGAGAGCGTGTGAGATGTACAGCTGCTCGCACACCTCTCTCAGCCGAAGCTATAGAGGAGATCACCTCGAGGTACGAAGTGATATCAGGAGGCAGCGCGGGATGCAGCTGGCTGGTCAACGCTGTTGCTTCTTCACATTCTGCAGGTCATTTTACTTCATTTTTTAAATGTTTTAAACTTCTGGCCACATCTTACAAATTGCTCTTTAAGATCAGTAATCAGCACCACTGCAGATTTTATTAAACAGATTGTGTATCTACCAGATGTGACTGATCAACATTAAACAGTTTCTTTATCAATGTCATTATAAAATTCAGTGTTTCCTCCATAAATGTTTCCATTCATTGCCATTTGTTTTCCTTGTATTGACCTTCTGTTTGTACGCTGAGCTGCTCCTCTGACATGTTACCGTCCTGCCTGAGTGAGTTTTGGGGTTGTATGTATGTTCTGGGTAAACTGTAAATGGGTTGGCCTTCATGGGATCAATGAAGTTGTCTGAATCTGACACAATCTACACAACAATGTCTTACATATCACCATGCCAGGCATCAGATCACTGCTCACCTGGTGCTGACAAATATCTTAAGTTTTGGTATCCAGAGAGGAAATATCGGATCACTTGCATGTTGTGTATCATCCCGACTGATTACGTGTACAGTAAATGTTTTTTACCTAAATCACTCACTGTGTTGGCAGCAGGGAAGCTTTAATGTGTAGACAACTTCCCTGCCCGACTGTTTCTAGGTGCTATTATTGTCTCAATTCAACCGGGCTGCTTTCTGTTGTCCTCTGAGTAGCAACTACCGACAACACATGAGTGTATTCATTCATTCAGTCTGTAATGGAGACATGAAAGCAGACAGAAATGGCAGCAGGCTGGATCAGCAGTCAGCCTACATTTTCCCAGGAGATTCGGTGCCCGGTGGCAGACGAAACAGCACAGTGAGAGACGGTTTCATTGTTCTTTCACCGTGACATAGTTTAATCATCTCCTCATGAGGGTCCCTGACATGAAGAGGGATGTAAAGTGGTATAAATTACTACATGTTATGCTCCTCGAATTGACACACTGACTGAACGCTGCTGACTGACGATGATGTGTCTTCGATCTGCTGTACGTCTGTCACTCGCATGTGAATACAAACATGCGATTTCCTGCAGAAAAGACGAAAACTGCATCACACACATCTACATCATTCCCAGCATGCTGACGACATTTACTGGACCTGTGTGGAGTCGTTTCATTATGACTCAGAACATAGAAAACAATTAATCTGCAGGTGCGTCTGAGACTCGCAGTGATGCCATGACATTTTTAAAATGCAGTCAGTTTCCCTCATTGATCCGAGCCACGTTAGAGGAGGAGAAGCTTCTTACATTCGTCCTCCAGCTCCTCCTAAATGGGTTATTAGCATTCCTCATTAAGAGGCGAGCGGTGCAGCTAGCTGCAAGCAATTTCAGATCTCTAAAAATTCAGTGGTGCATGCTAGCAATGCTAAAAACAAGCTCGGTGAGGAGAAACTGGAGGACAAACGCAGACACAGGAATCAGATGTTAGATGTTCACAATGAAGTCTGACTTTGAACATCAGCGTCTCATCTTCTCCATGAAGGGCCAGAGAGACACGGGGCCACGTGATGCACACTGAGGGATAAAAAGGGGTTTAAGTTGTTTAAAATGAACAGTATCTTCTGCTGGGGACTGACTCGCCCTGCACACAGCCCTGATCAGCAGCAGCTCCACACACAGAGAGCTGATCTGAGGTCTGTGAAACACTCATACTAACAGTGGAGAAGAAGCAGCCCTCAGTTCACATGGTCCCAATAAAAAAAACGCAGTGAATGGAGAAGCTGTCAGCTGTTTCCTGCTCGTGTAGTAACACTGAGGATGCTGCACCATCACTGCCTGCTCAGCCAGAGCAGCAGCATCTCCATCTCACACCTCACAACACGACACAAGTGAGACGTGAGTCTGTTTCCGTGCAGCTGCAGACACCCAGAGAGGCTCACTTTGACATGGTGACGAAACGGCATCACATTAGCAGTGCAGCTAGCATGCTAAGCTAAGCTAAGCTAGGCTAGGCTAAGCTAAGCCTGACCATCCGATCTGTCACTCCGGGCAGCAGCGCAGGAGGAGGAGCAGGCTCACCTTCTTGATGTTGGTGTACGTGTAGAAATACAGCTCCCGGCCGATGTTGAAGCAGACCCGCTCCGACTCCTCGCTCGGGTCTTCGGGCTGCAGTTTGACCATGGAGACCCGGACCGGCGGCAGGAAGCCCGCCGGAGAGGAGTTGGCTGCGGCATTGGAGGAGGAGGAGGCGGCGGCGGCGGCGGCGGCGGCAGCCCCGGGCCCCTGCAGCAGCCCGACCCCTCCGCCGGGTATCGGACCGGGTCCGGCCCCTGGGCCCAGCGTGGCTCCGGCGGACGGACCCCGCGGCAGCCCGCCCCGCTGCTGCGAGTCCGAGAGGGTGAGCAGCTTGTAGAAGCCCTCTCTGGTCCGGAACTGGGATTTAATCTCATTGATATCCTTCAGAGCGCCGCCATCTCCGGCCATTTTTAGTACAAACAAGCCGCACAGGAAACTGAGATTCTGACCTGGAAATAATAAAGATACAATAAAAAGTCCTAGAATAGAAATGGGAGAGGCGACGGCGAGCAGCAGCAGCCGAGCTCAGCTAGGCCGACCAGCACACCCGGTCCGCTCCAGTGCATTTTACACCAGCACCGGCGACCAAACCACCGCTACCTGATGGATGAAGCCCGAGAGAAAGCCCTTCTGAGCCGGCGTGAGCATCATCTTCGACCGGGTCTCTGCCTCCGTTCATCCACTGTGCGTAAAGTACGTGCGTAATGCGTCGACGGCGGCTGCTGCTGCTGCTGCTGCTCCTGCTGCTGGCCCGGCCCGGCACTGCGCACTCTCCAGCCTCCACTGATGTGTCAGGGGGGGGTAAAGAGAGGGCATCCGACCAACTACACCTACCTCCCTCATTTAAAGGCGCACTGTGCAGTTTTAAAGAGGAAATTCAAACTCATATTTATTAATTTTTTTCCATAGGTGAATAAACAAGCTGTCCCAGAAGGTCCCCGGAACACTGGTGGCAGGGTCCGCCACATAGAAACACAGTAAAACAGCATGAAATCATTTTGTCCTTTAAGGTCAGTTTGTTTATTCAGTTTATTCAGTCGTGACAACAGAGAGAGTTTGATTATTGAGTTTGTCAATGAAGATCTTAACATTCGTCCCCAAAAACTACAGAGTGACCCTTTAACCTCACAGCCAGCCGCTTCATTGTTCTCCCTCATGAGAAACAACACTATAATACATCTATTTGGGAAGTTTAGCCTCTTTTTAAAATACGACACAGAATAACTCAGGAGTGTCTTTATGGAGGGAGATTAGTGCCACCAGGCTTCATTTGAATTACAGAAATCTGGTCCTGTCATGCTCACAGAGCTGTTAAATATCAAAAGGAAAATTGCTTTCCCAAATTAAATTAACTCATATTGAATATTTGTAATGCACAATTTAAAAAAAGAAATGATGTGGCTTGAAATGAGATGTTATTGACTAACTGTGATTTGCTCTATTAATTAAAATGTTCCCAACACATTCATGCCTCTTTATTTGCCTTCAGACGGCTGAATGAGATTTATTATAAAATGTTTTGTTTTTGCATTCAGCACTTTAATAGGACAGATTTCTGCAGCTCAAACACAATCTGTGCAGACACTAATCTCCTTCTGTACTTCTCACGAGGCAGTCACGACTTTGAGTGAGCTGAAATAATATACATCATCTTCTCATAGCAGTTCATGAGGGCTTGGACGCACAGCTCACACTACCTGAACACCCCCCGTAAGTGTGTTCAGGAAGTGTTTCTTAAAGGAAAATGTCAGGTGAAGTTTCATAATCCACAAAACATTTCTGGAGCTTCGCAGCAAATCAGTGCAGCGTTCTCCTGAAATGCTGAAGTGGCCGGGGACTTGTTTTAAAACGTAAAACAACAGGAAAAATAAACATGAAATGGCTCTTTAGTAGGCGAGCTGTATGGAGCCATTTAATGTTTGTTTTTCTGTTTGTTTTTTAACGTATTAAAATGAGCCCCAGCTCCTTCAGTTGCTGTAACGCTGTTTTGCTGTGAAGCTCCAGAAATGTCTTGTAGATGCTGAAACTTCACCTGACTTTTTCCATCAGCACGAGGGGGAGGAGATCATTTCATTTTTGGGTGAAAACTTTTCCTTTAATTAACTTTCACCTTTCATCAACGGTAACAAAATGTGTCTGGTGATCTCAGTCATTACAGTTAACCTCATCGTGTGGTAATTAACTTTATTACAGTGTAACGGCAGTAACAAGTGTGTATTTAAGATCCAACACTGACATTAAAAAACTCAGGTTACAAAACACACAGCCTGAGCAGCAGCAGTGCTGCTCTGCTCCAGTCCTTTATGCTTGTTTGTGGCATCGTCATATATTTCAGTCCCTGCAGGCGGCTGCTTCTGTGATGGACAATACTGTGGCAGAAGAACAGGTACTCCCCTTTAGTGTCAGAGGAGGACCTTCCTTCACTATTCAGTGAGGGTTTCTCAGCTGTCTGGGTTCTGGAGATTGTTCTGGATCTCACAAACCAAGTTGAAATTAGCATAAATAAGAGCCGACTTCTCCAGAGATTGAGGAACAAAAGCTACAACACAAGGATCCTCTCTCCCTCTGACACACATCTCCTCTCCTCCCATCAGAAAATGAAATACTGCGGCAGTGACGTTTCCATGCCGGTCAAAGTTAATGATCATGGAGGTTTTCCCATGATGCCTTGTGCCAGCAGACAGGTGAGTCAGGGTAGCATGACGTAGTTCTCGGCAATTTCCAGGACATAGAGGTTGGACATCCCTGACTGGTCCTCGGTCTGACGCGTCTCCATGACAACCATCCTGCAGCGAGAAGGTCAGAGGAGTTTAAACTTAAACTGCTTAATCTCAATGAAAATCTGACTGGGAATGATTCTCAGCCCCAGATCTCAGTTTCTCTTTTTTTAATAAACATAGTTTGTGCTGAATAGTTACAAAGGAAAGAGCAGCGCCTGCAGAAACTTGCAGAGACCTTATCAACAGAAGATCTACCCTAACCAGGCGTGAACACCGCAGCAAAGAGTAAACACATCCCGTACCTGTCTGACTGCACCAGTCTGTAGATCTTCCTGTGGTCTGTGAGTTCCTCCAGCACCTCAGTGAAATCTTGTCTTCTTCTCTGCCAGCCGTGACGCCAAACTGCCAGCAGCGTGTCCTCAAAATACACTGGACAGACAGACAGACAGACAGACAGACAGAGAGTCAGTGCTGAGCTGTAATCATCTACAATATCAACCTTCACCTGTCAGTAGATGTTCTCACCTATGGACTCAACATCGTGAGAGAAGGTGTTGTCGTGTGGCCACTTGCTCTTCAGCTCCCCTTCCAGACCGACTATATGTACTGACTCTGTGGACGAGAGAGGCTTCGTGTGAGAATACCACCATCGTTCACTTCAGCCCATGACTGCAGTGGGATCCATGACTGCACAACCTTTATAGGAACATTTTTGGGGTTGTACTTTCGACATGTTAGTCCCAGATGGAAACGAAAAGCCTAGAACAGTTAGGTCAGATGTTAAAGGAAACTCAGTTGCTTACTTTCTATGAGGACGAGCAGCGAGTTACTGTCCAACTGGTTTACTTGAACCACGTCTGGGCAAGGTTTCTCTGTAGGAACACACACACAAACACACACAGACAAACACAGACACGACAACAAACAACAACGGTGTCAGAAGTGAAATGTAGAAAGTTTGCTGGTGATTCAGATCACGTTGTTGTGTTTGTAGCTCCTTTATAATGGTCATGATGATGCAGTGTGAACCCACCCAGGCCAGAGTTGGTGAACCAGGATGTGTTGGAGTTCAGGTTGATGTATTCTACAACGACTGGCAGGTTGGGGCTCGTCCCTCGAGACACGCCGATACACACCAGCGGGTACTCCTGCTGGGGCACCACCACCATCTCAAACACCCGCACAGGGTTGGGCAGGGGGAAGTCAAAATGCTGCAAGCATGAAAGCAGGAAGGTGTAAGTCAGGAGTTTAATCTGATTTTAAATGTTTTTGGATGTTGAACTGTGGTTTTTTAACTGTGGAGGCTAAGTGTTTCATTCAAGGACACTTAAACCTGCAACCTCTCAGCCACAGCATGGTGTTTAACTGAGGCCACCAATGAGTCTATTTTCAAAACCATAACGACTTTATGGTTCAAAGCTAACTCATAAATTTAATAGAGACCATAAAATGCTTCATTTCCCTGCCAGGAGTCTTTTTATTAGCTGCTGTCCATGTTAACAGTCCAATAAAAGTGGTAACAACCAAAAGACAGACAAAGTAACAAAGACAAGCCCACAGCATCAAACTATACATCATCTTAACCTGCACATATTGCTGTTGTATTTCCTTAATTAATTATCCTGTTGAGCATTCATGTTTTGTTTCTTTATCACAGTATGTTTTAGAGTTTGTTTCTTTCTCCTTCGTTTAATAACGACTGTTAGCTATCCTTTTGAAACCTGAATTTAGCTTTTCTGTTATGTTAAGGAAGCTTTACTGCAGCAACATGATGCTAGATTACATCTAACAGAAAATTCAAGATGTCGTATGCATTTGAAATCATTTTCTGTCCACAACATCTGCAGCCGTAATGATGGATCAATCATAGGATTTTAAAGGCTTCACACACTCACCTTAATGAGCATGAACTTGTGCATGGGCTCGTACCACTGCAGCAGCACGACACTGGCCTCCAGACCACAGCACAGGAACACACAGCCTCGATGTGGGTTACCTGCTACAGGAAAAGACACAAAAGACAAGATTTAGTCGACCCAGTCAACACTGACAAATCTGAAATCTGCCTTTTAAATCCTAAATGTAGCCTGCGGTTAATTTGGTTTCAAACAGAAAGCAGAGAGGTGAACTGCAGCTAACACACACTACTGCAGTGTAGGGAATGAATACACAATACACAATACACAACTATATGTATATAAATACTTAAATGTATTTTATTGATTGCTTTTTTGCGTTTCGTCTCACCAACTGAGCAGGTCTTGCAGCCTTTGGTATCAGGTATTTTACACGTCACTGCACATTTCCTGAAGACAAAATTAATTATAAAAGTTTTTAATTGGCACGAGCACATATGGTGTTCTGAGACAAAATGATCGAACCAAACAAGACGGAGACGGAGCGACAGAAAAGAGTCCAGCGTTACCTTGGTAACAGTCTGTGAGTCGGCAAGGAAACCATCCTCTGGTCTTTCCGAGCCTGTTCGTACAACTCCTTCAGCGAATGGGAGTGAAGCTGCGATGATTTACCTGTGAACAGGATCAGACACAGTTTGAAAGTTACATGTTTTGTCAGCTGGTTCATCCTGCAGCCAGCACAGCGTGAACAAACACTCACATTCATAAATGTTCTTAAAACATGTCCGCTACTTTGTTCGCATCTCCTCGATGTGCCTTTTAAACTAAAAACTACAGAGACTTCTGAGTGTCTTGTTGTTTCTCAGATGGCTCTCAGGACAGAGAGCCACTCAGCTTAATGAGCATCTTCTTTCAATTTACCTGATACAGACATGAGGACGTTATTAATGGTGTAGACCCAGGTACACTTCCCAGGATACAACTGAAAGAGAAAGAGAAGAAAGAAATCCATTTATTAACAGCATGTTTGCTGCTCCAGCGTCTCTTTCAAAAGCTCTTCTTCTATTCAAGCTTTCTGTAGCAACAGAGCTCTTTGAGACTGTTGGAAAGCCTCACATCCAAGTATGACTCTCTAAAACATCTTTCATATTTTGCTCTGGTAGTTTTCACCAACACAGGAACCAAAACTAACTAAACCAGACCTGTTGTTTCCAACCTATGGTTTGCAAAACACTGAAGTGGCTCTTGTGTTAATCAGAGGTCTTACCAGTTCCATCGTGGCCTCGGAGCCGTTCAGGTTCAGGGTGTAGATCCCCTCCTCGGCCGCCAGGATCAGATGCTGGTCTGAGGAGCGAGAGGACACACGAGCTGGTCAGACAGATGAAACACAGGTTTGATGAGATGGATTTACTGTGAGCTTTATTCAGTGATACAACCTTTGGTCGCTGGGTTTTCCCAGGATGTGGCGGAGTTTACTTTAAGAGGACAGCCGTGGAAGATCTTTTTAAAGTAGACCTGGAGAGACAGAAGTAGTTTATATCAGTGGTGATACTTCTTACAGCATTTATCTGCCTAGTCTACAAATAAACACCTGCAGCACTCCTGCAGCTTTAACGATAAAGGTCAGTGAAACAACACAATAAAACTGTGGTTATAAAACCACAGGAGTGACATTTAGAGGTCTGATCTGACAAACAACGCGTTGCTAATATAAACTGACATGCATTTAAAAATCTATCAAAATGTTTTTGGAAGATATTTGGTAATATATGAATATGACACATTTAATGACACATTGCAGCGACATTATTATTATGAGGATCATTTCAAACATAAGCTTGTGTCAACTCTTCATAAATGTGTAATTACAAAGTGAAAATATTGTCATAACAATGTTAAACCAACATAAATGATGACAGAGCACCTGGGAAATCAGGGAAAATATAATTCAATATAACAATATGTTGTATTGATCATTTGTGTGTTAACAATACATAAATATTAGACTGTATGTGCATGTGAATGTTTTTATATGCAAGTGTCTGTACTTCAATTTTACTTTATATTTTGTTATATTTGTCTGAACATCTTCTTTTCCTCATCGTATACATTATTTATCAATATGGTTTAAAAAAAATATGAAAGCATCAATTCAAAATAAACATCTTTAAAAAAGTTTCATAAAAAGAAACATTTTGCTGTTAATATTTAAAAAGTTTGAGTTACACAACAGTCTCGTCTGCTGGGGCTCCTTGAATCTTTGATGCTGATCTCATCCAGCCTCATTATTTTAAACTCCACATATCTTAATAAATACGGATCCTGCTGAATTAAACTTGTTGATAGTTTCCCTTTGGTAACTCTGTACACACATGAAGCATCAAACACAACCCAGCATCTCAGACACTCAGCAGAGTAGAGCTGACATGAAGGCAGGAAAAGTTTTGGGAAGTAAGAGAAACTCACAGGAGGTTTCTTCATGAGGGAGCTCACACACTCTGCAGGGTCCTGAGAACAAAACAGAAAACCTCATGATCATTGTGAAGAAGAGAGGATGATGATAGTTGAAGAGGAAATGGAAAGACTATCTACAGCTTAATATCAGCTTCTGTAAACCATGACCATCTCATTCCTGTTATACCCGCACTGACTTTCATCTCTTCATTAGTCTGCTCACTCTTATTGTAACATCACTTCTCTGTCTGGGATATTTCTTCCACATGACACTCAGCAGGTTGTGTTCAGGCACTTTCTTGTCTTCTGTACCTTTAAGGCGGGTTGCCGTCTGCGTATGCCTTTAGGGGGGAGCTCAGGAGGAAGGAGGTCTGCTGGGTTCTCGTTGAACTGGACAGGGAACGACGCAGGATCTGGTTCACAAACACCGAATAAGAAACATTTATTCATATAAAAAGACACATTTTTTCTTCTTGTTGATGTTATTGAGTTAAAAAATCTCCCACAAAAGCTAAAAAACATTTCTCTGGACTGATAATGAGTCTTTGATGATGACTGAGGATGATATTTGACAAACTAACACCTGAAATGTTTCTTGTTGAGCCACTTCAGTACATTACACAACCTTGGCTTCAAACAGTGTATTAGACTAAAGCATTATAACTGCAGTGTTTATACTAAACAGCTTTACAAAAGACATTTCCAGTGCTGGTGGAGGATAAACTTAAGCAAAAACATACTCAGGTTTACTGCTAATATTGGCATTTTGCTCCTTCAGCTGTGATATGATGCTACGACCATGACTGTCTCACCTGAGTGTCGTGAGTGTCGTGAGGTTCGTGGCTGTGGCGTCGGTCTGACGTGCGTCCCACTGGAGGTCCTGATGAGAGGCGTGGGGGTGTACAAAGTGTGGGGTTTCCTCGCCCGGTCGTCCTCCCCGGCCATGCTTTCCTCCGAGCTGGTCCGCGCTTTGGGCTGCACACACAAAAAACATAGAGACGTGGTGAGTGTCTGATCTGCCTGCTGATGCTCTTTAAAAACGGCGGAGGAGTCGTTTGTTAATCAGTTATGCACAAGTTTCATTCATCCTGATGTCATCTGTATCCTGAACTTTTAGTGTGAAAATGATTTTGGAAAATACTAAGTTAACATGATAAACTACTAATTATAATAGTCAATAACGCTGCTAACTAAAGCTGCAGGCAATTAATCAGAAAAGTCAAAATTCTCTGATTCCAGCTTCTTAAATGTGAATATTTTCTGGTTTCTTATATTAACAGGTAATAACTGTTTTAACCACAACTCAACAAGTTATTTCGAGAGCCTTTGTGCAAAATACACTGTCACTGTAATAAACACACACATAAAACCTTGTATCATGTATAGATTGAGTTTTTTGTCTCTTGTCCAGTCAATAATCACCTTCGGAGGAAGTGGAGGTGGAGTTTCATCAGCTGTCAGGATGAAACTGTTGGCAGAGAGAGTGTTGGGTCAGTCTGGTGTGTGTTTAATGATGCAAATACACATTAATGCAGATGTGAGTTTGTGGTCATTCAGCTCACCTGGTGGCTTGTTGCATCGTAGGGCTGCGGTGGACAAAAGGCGAGAGAGAGAAAGTGTCAGTGCAAACTATGAAAATGACAAAACATGAGGAAACGACTGCTGGAAATGAAGTCAAACATGCTGTTAAATAATCCTGAGGCTGATCCTGAGCCTTAACAATCAGTTTTCACTCCTCTGAACTCACTCTGAACATCACACAGCAGTTTTAGGCTGGACTGAATCATTCATATGCTGTTTATATGTATTGTGTGAGGTTTTCTTACATATCCACATCATCATAGTCGTCGTCTGAGTCCGTGTCCTGATCCCTGCGAGAGAGAAAAGAGAAAAGACAGGTTAGATACTTTATTAGGATATTTAATGTGACTCCATATCTGTGATGATGCTTTGTGACCCGGTTACCTCATTGGACTCTTGCTACTGCCGGTTGACCCCGGTGATGGCCTTAACTGTAAAACAAGGGCAATATTTGTAAGGTAACAGTCAACATGTTTAAACTAATATATGTACAACAGAGGACCCAACAGTCACAAATTACCACCCACGCTCTTCTATTTGTTGTGTTAAATTACTGTTTTTGTTCGCCTCCTGATAATTATAAACTGTGTGCTCAAAATGATGCTGCAAAGACAACAGAGACGTCCTGAACACAGAGTTCACCTCTCATGAGTCCTGTGGCTCTTGTTGACTGTTACAGGACATAACACACTCTGTTTATTTTTGTGTGTCTGTCCCAAAATCAGTTATGTTGACTTTTCACAGATTGTGATGTGAAAATATAAAAATATTGACTTTGCAGTACTGACAGAGATGGAGACGGGCTGCACGCTTCACCAGCTGTGTCCTCTGAGTACTGATGTACAGTGTACTCTGTGGCTGTGCTCTGCAGTTGTGTGTTAATTTCCCACCCTAGTAATGATTTCTGTTATAGAGAATTGTGATTAACTATAATAGCTTACATACATACATTAAAAGTTTGTTTATAATGCAATAGATACTTTGGCATCACAATGGTTATATGGTTATTTGCATGTAAGTATGCATTTATGAAAGTAAGTATAGTATTAATTTATGCATGCATTCTGAACAAAAGTACAAATATATGTGTACATGCAAATATATACAGTATAGTGCATGTTTTTATGTATGTATTGTACATGTTTGTATGCATGCATGTAGGTCCAAGAGGTCCCAGGTAGGTGGGTTGTTAGGTACCTTATTCTCTACATACAAGCAGACAGAAGACATCAAACAACAAATACTTCAACACACTCTGTGGCATCAGTCAGTGTGTGTGTTTGTGCTGTAGTCACACTGAATGTGTCCTGAGCTCACCGTTGTGTTCGGTGAGTCTGTGTTCGTGGGCCTCCGAGTGTAGATCTGTTCCACTGAGCAAACACAAGTGAAAACATTTAACACAGTGACACTTTTCACATTAACGTCTGAGTCATTCTCCAAAATGTCTTCTCCGGAGATGCTTCATTATGAGCGCTGGCAGAATAAACTTCTATTATTTCACCAGCGTAATTATCATCCAATAAACACGGAGCAAACTGGGGTGAAGCAAATGTGCCAAGACATCAGGATGAGTGAAATGATGCGATCACTGGAATATTCAAACATCTTCAATTATACTGACAGCTTAAATAAAGATGAAGCGCTGAGAACAAAAGTAATGGACAAGAAAATGATTCATTAAGTTGAGAGAGCTCAGGTGAACAGGATTATCTGTCTCCGTCTGCAAATGCATTTAAATACAAACACTTTAAGTATCAGGAGATTGTGCAGCTATAAACAGATTTACTGTAAATGCTGTATACATGGACCGTATCGTCTACACAGTCGAGTTTTTCTGAGTTAAAGCACCTTATCTTCAGCAGATAAAGAGTCAGATTTCCTCTTTTACTGTCAGGAATCACTAAACTGTTGACTTGATCACAAAAGTCGAAGTGTAAGAGTGTTTGTTTCCTTACAGCTTATGTCAGAGCTCGTCCTCTCTGCCCGGTTGTGTTTGTTGACAGACTGGATCCTCTTCAAAGATCCCGGCAGAACCACCTTAAATCATCAAGACAACAGGATTAATTCAGAGTCTATGATCCCAGGAGGAAGATGGAGGGGACAGAGGGTTGAGTTCAAATCTAAAGGCGAATTAAACCCACCATGATGAGAGAGATAACATGCAAAGTTTCATGCTACATGGCTGAATCATGACTGACCTCCATCTCTTCGTCCTCCGTCATCAGGCAGCTCTTCAGTTTCTCAGGGTTTCGAAACTTTTCCAGCAGGTCCAGGGTCAGCTCCTGGTTCAGGCACTGCTGGGTCAAAAACATGTGCTGCAGAGAGGAAGAGAGGAGACACAGGAAGCAAAGGATGGAGAGAGAGACAATCAGTACAGATTAGTCCGGTCCAAAATAAAGACAGAGCTTAAAGGAGGCCTGACACAAACCAGACTGAGTCGTGATGACAGTCAGTCTGAGGTTTTTAATACAAGAAGACTGAGCTGTGGTCAAATGTTGTTTTAAACCTGCAATAACTGATTCTTTGGCCACTTGGGGGCAACAGAAACAAGTTGTTGTTGCGAAAACATGCAGTATCAGCCATAATATTAACCCCCTTCAACTCACAGCTTGTCTGCTCTGACACATTTATAATCATTAAGTCATTTCAGACTCAGCTGGTTGCTCAGCTTGATGCAGAACTGACACTATAAACACTTGAACTGGAGCATACAGTATATGTGAGCAGTACTGACTGAGAGCATCTTGGAGGCGCTGGGTCTCTTCTTTGGGTTCCTCACCAACATGGCCTTTACAAAGTTATAAAACATGGAGGACCTGCAGACAGGAAGTGGCATATTAAAACACAGAACCTAAGAAAACAACAGTAACACACCGGTGGGAATCTTCCTTCTCTCTTTTCCACATATGAATAATTGATAAATGTAAACATACACAAAGAAAACAAATGTGTATAATGTATAATAGTGTTGTAATGAGGTTTTTATTCACCATTTAGACTTGTCCTTCAGTTTAGGAGGCTGGTAGCCGCTCTTGGACATGAGAAACAAAACCCTACAGGAAACAACACAGTAGATCACAGTCAGTGAGAATCTGCGTGTGTGTCCGTGTGCATGATTGTCACAAACATACACACATGGTCCAATCTGTTGTACAACAAATTCAGTTTGTAGGCTGAACTATAACCGCGGTGTGTGTTGTGCTGTGTTCAGCAGAATCAGGAGGGTGAGTGTGTGTGTGTGTGTGTGTGTGTGTGTGTGTGTGTGTGTGTGTGTGTGTGTGTGTGTGTGTGTGTGTGTGTGTGTGTGCACGTAGGAAACCAGTAATTACATGCATGAACATACAGACATTTTGCCGGAGATGTGGGCGGTGGAAACAAGACCTGCTGTTGTACGGTGGGAGTATGTGTGTCGAGAAATCAGATGACTTCACATTGTTTCTGCTCCACTCCATAAATACATGTTTATATTTGTCTGTGTGTATGTGCAGAGGTGTACACGCTCAGATATGTGCCGCTGTGTGTTTCACTGTGTGTTTACCGCAGCGGGTGGACATCGAACAGTGGTGGCTGCAGCTCTGCCAGCTCTATGGCCGTGATGCCCACAGACCAGATGTCACAAAGTTCATTGTAGCCGCCTTTAATCTCCACTGCTGCCACCTCTGGTGCCATCCTGAGGACAGGAGGGGAACAACAAGTGATGTTAATGTCACACATACTGCAGCATGTATAACCAGCAGATCACTCAGACCTTTTGTCAGAGCTGCTGTAAAAGAGAAATCCTCTCATCGGATGAGTTGAAACATAAAACTTCAGAGTTTCTCTGGCTGAGTCTCGTCAGATAAAAACAGAAACATAAAGAAAAGGAATCTTATTATGAGGTGAAGCACAAAAACAATCTGAATCATTCGGGTTACTTTCAAACCAAATACCTCCTAAATGCTGCTCACATGTAACTACAGTAAACGTCTTTACTTGTCATATGCAGAACAATTACAATGGACAAGTCATTGGCAACGAAATTCTTGTTCTCAGGCTCCCTCTCAGGTTTACGATAAAAAAGAATAAAGAGTCAAGTGATGAAGTATACAATAAACATAAACGTCTGGGTTGTGACCTCACCAATATGGCGTCCCGATGAAGGACATCCGCCGGGCCAGCGTGGCAGTGATCTGAGCTGAGATCCCGAAGTCAGCTGCACGACAGAGGAAACAGAAAATATAAATGATGTCATTCAATTTTAAACTAAAAACAGCACTGAACTTTCTTATGTCGCTGATGTTGCTGTGCAAGTTGACTTGAGTGGCACAATTTTTACGGCCTTGAATACAAGTTAAAATAGTATTTTCTACAGTTGCTTTCAGAGCTCCTGCTGCCTGCGACAAAACTAACACACGTCTCCAGTGCAGAAACCCACTTTTTGATTTAGATGTTTTTTAAATGGCTGTGTATTAATATATAATAGTATCCCTTCAGTAGTTTTCTTTCTTGTATGTGTGTATTCATGTGAAACAAACTCATCAAAAAGGAAAATTACTATTCCCCTTATCAGACTTTTGCTTGTGAATGACAGAATGTTTTGCAGCTGATTAGTAAGAACTGGATTCAGACCATCAGAAGTGACACATTCAGTAAACGAACAAAACAACGTTTAAAAACAAGACATCAGAGATGTGTTAATTGAGTTGTCACTCTTGCAGCGAGTGACTCATTTCAACCACACGGTGCAGCGCAGAGCAAACATCCACCTACCCAGCTTGACCTCGCCCTGGTCGTTGAGGAGGATGTTGGCACCCTGGAGGCAGAAGAGGGCGAAACAAACATCAACACAGACACGACCACAGAAACATCTTACGATACAAAGATGCTCCTTTACCCACTCAGTGATATTTAACTGAACCCACACAGGATGGAAATCAAACATTCACTCTAAAAGTCTCATTTGAAGCTCATTATAAATTGCTGTAGTGCACTTAGTGTCTGCTCATGCTCACCTTTATATCTCTATGGATTTTCTTCTGTGCATGCAGGTAGTCCAGACCCTGTTCACACACACACACACACACAGGCACATACACACACAACACACACAGTGAATATTATAAAACTGACAGCTGGGTTTTACATTTACACTGATTAAACCCACTTCAGCCATCAAGAAAAACAAACGGCACAGGGAATAAAAATAGCTGGTGAAGTGGGTTTTTGTCCTCTGAACATGATCACGTCAGCAGCAGCGTGTTTCAGATGATAAATAGTGAAACCACAGTTGATTGTACCTGAAGCATCTCCCTGCAGATGTAGGCGATCTGTGGCTCAGACAGAGGTCCGGTCACTGTGGAGCACAATTCAGTGTTATAATACTTTAATGGAGAAGCAGCATTTACAGACTAACATGACCGGAAAGAGGCAAATAAAGAGAACAACAGTAACGTGCCTGTTGGTTGTTTTACAGGATGTTTTGAATGTTTCTTGCCATTTCAGTTGAGGACATTTTTATAACTGGTGCTGACTCCAGTCTTGCTTGCACAAAGGAGGTTTATAGGATGATTGCAGGTTTTTACAGCCTCAGTCTAAGTTTACTGTATACTGTGGGTCGACTGATTATCGGCCTGGTTCAGCATTTTTCTGATCATCAGAATAAGTGATTGTTTTATCTGGTTGCTGATAAAATAGATTAATTTAAAAATGTTTGGCTCTGATGCAGCATGTTATCTGCAATCTGCAAAGTAACTAGTTACTATAGTTATCAAATGTGTGGTGGAGTGGAAGTATAAAGTAGCAGAACATAGAAATACTCAAGTAAAGTACAAGTACCTCAAAATTGTGATCAACTTTTTGGTCTTGATTTGTAAAAGCACCAAATCTCAGCTTGGCAAAATAAATACTGGCTCACCGGTTTTGATCAAAGTGATTAAAACTCCCTGTAGATACATTATGGTCAATTTTAGAGGGTCAGTCAGGTCATAAATATAATATGTAACGCCACTTTAATCCTTTATCGAGTGCTCAGATAAATGCATATACGTTTCCTCACGGTAGGTTCATCAAACATTAGCCATACGAGCACTGACTCACCGTGGTAGATATCCTGGAGGGAACCTCCTCCACAGAACTCCATACAGATCCACAGTTTATTAGCTCTGCGGATGGAGGAGGAAATCTCTAAGTTAACGACCGTGTCCACGATTAATGACAGAGAGAGAGGAAACACAGAAGCAGACAGCTCACCGTATGTAGCTGCCATAATATGCCACGATGTTGGGATGTTTGCAGCTCTTCACTATGACGATTTCCTGCTGGATGATAGAAAAATCATCCTCTGTGGAGCCAGACAAAGAGACACAATACATATGTGTTAATAATATCACATTAGATGTAGTTATTAGATATTTAAGATGCACAGATCCACTTTATTGGTTCAGATCAGAATCCAGTTCTTGAATTTAGATACCAGTAAAACTTCTACCTTGGACTTTTGGCTTTGCAAACAAGTGGCTGTCTTACTTCTCTGTGACTCAAGAATAAAATATCTCCAAACTAAGGACATGTTGAGTGAGCTGACCTTTATCTCATGTTATCGGAAATCTTTGAGACCTCCTTGTGATGTGTTGTTTGTCTCCACAGTTTGATACTGATGCGTGCACAGAGAGGTCAGTGTGGTTTGAAGGGTTAAATAAAGGGCTGAGATAAGTTTCCATTTGTTGCTTGACACCATCACGGACGCTCAGTTTAAAGCAGATGAACAGAATCAGCCTGCTTTGTGTTTTAAGCTGAAACAACAGCAACATTTTACTTCCATTCAGCGCAGATTTAATAATAAGCTGAAACACTGAATGAGTCAGTGGGGTCTCTTACTAATTACAGTGGCTGGTTACACAAACATGATCAGTGTAATCAAAGCGTTGGAGGGATAATTGAATGCAGTTGCAGCCTCTTTTCTTTGGTTATTGGTGGAGTCTGATGGTTTATAGCTCTGATTTGTATGATTTATGCTTCTGGGGGAAGTAATGAGCCTCTCTCTTCTCAGTATGCATGCACCTAGCTCTGCCTTTAAGCGCTGAATGCAGTGTGATGTTTTGTTAAAAGCTCCCGTAATGGAATCATAATGAGTTTTGGGAGCTAGTAATTGTGTTGCATTAAAACACATTTGGGGAAGCTGGGACCGTGCAGTAATGTTTATTACCTTTGTCTCGGGGTAGAGAGAGGTTTAGGTAAATCTACATCGACACAGGCCTTCTCTAGTCAGAGGCCACACATGCAATAGCACATTTTAGTATCTTACATTGCAGAAATGTTCATGAAAAAACAGTACACTGATGGTTTTAATGCTTTTGGAGTTTTATTATTTCCTGATTATATCAAATGACAGAATAAACATTACAACTCCCACCTGGTTCCATCTTGATGACCTTGATGGCTGCCAGCTCTCCATTCTGCTTGTTACGTGCCTGAAAACACAAGAACACACATACAGGTTCATTATTTTGACCATGTGACCGTCACAGTACATTGTAAATGTGGTATGTTTAAGTTGTGTCTTCTTGTGTGCCTTGTGTGTGTCATTTGCATGTGTGCTGTCCAGATCAGTGGAGTGTAAAAAAAGAGCTCACTCTGTGGCATTAAAGACCCAGAAATACATTCACGCACACAGTGACCTTTACAAGTGTGATACCAAAGGAAAGTGTCACTTCTCTTTGCTTGTTCACACAATTTATAAACAGAAACCAGAACTTCCTTCAGACATGAATATTTACTAAACTGTTACAGGTTAATGTTCTGTTAAAGATACTGTTGAAGATACTGACAGGAAACCGACTTGCACCCAAACTGTCCCGCAAGCAATTAAATAATACAAAGAGAAGCAAACACAAAGTTCATCCAATCAGTGACGACTTTGACACACTGTTTTGTAAGTCTACTCTTTTACCCAGATGCTGTGGTTTAAAGTGTCTTTAACAAAGATGATACCATGTAGAGCTGAAAGACAGACACTTTAAAATAAAAGCTGCAGACGAAATACATTTTCTGGTATCCCTGCTCACCTTATCCAATCAGGACGGAGAACCACATAAAGAGGCGGTCCTGTTTGTCCCTTCTGAAAAGCGACAACAATTCTTACAGCAGCTTTAAAGTTTCAGACAATATCGTTGTCTTGAGAGAGTTTAAAGCTCAGTTAGAAACAGCCACAGTAACACTGGCGGCCCGTGATGCTCATTTCTAAGGTAATGTTTGGAGTGCTGCATGCTTTGTTGTCCATTACCTTGGTAACACGTTATTTTTTTCTCTTTTAACTTGAGTTTAATTTATTTATTCGTGTCACAAAATGTTCAGCAAAAAAACAACTATATAGATGGACAGTGAGAGCAACTTATTAAGATTTAGTGATTACGGCAGCAAAGGAGTCGCTTTTACGCTGACGATGACGACATGTTGTTTTGGAAACACTGAAATATGTTATTCTGGGAGTCATCGCCAGTTAACCTATAAAGCCGTTTTGATATGAGAATCTTTTGACTCAACCAGACAAAGAGATAACCTTCTGTAATACTGATTAATCCCACCATCTTAGCTAAATGATACATTATCTGGTAGTGATGAGCAGCGAGAGGCATTATGGCTCAACAAACAAAGACAACAGCACTAAATACAGCTGTCAGAAGATGAAGACGACAGGAAAAATGAATCCAGTGAAATAACAATGTTAACCAGGTACATATATTAAGAATAAACTCTTTACATTAGGTGCAAAGGCTCAACAGTGAGGGGAGACAATGACTTCACACATCTCAGACTGTATTTCAGACATGACCCAACTGCCAGTCCACCCACTACACTTGAGAGGAAATACCCATTCACATTCTGTCGCTCCTGAAATAGATCGCAGTCATAAGTGTACTCGGTCAGTGAGAAGAGGTAGTACAGTTACAACGGAAACGGCACCCTCTCAGAGAGGGATTTTTAAAAACACACATGACACAACTATATCAGACGGATGGTTTTGTCCAAAGCACTAACAAATACTTTCAGGTGGAGTTGAACCAGCACTGACGACCCGGCAGGACAGGATTAGGACTAGGATCAACAGACAGCTACTGCTACTTGAAGTATATCGTATTGACATTAACACGTGTCTGTTCCACCCGTCGCTCCCTGACGTCAAGGAGCTGTTGTAACAAACAAGTTCGTCATCACACATCTCGTGAAATGAGCAGAGCATCATTAGCATTTGAAGAATGGGGTTTGTCAGGATGCAACTGTGATTAGATGACAAACAACTTTTCACAGACACAACGAGAAGGCAGACGGCGGCCACCTCCGCTGTCAAAGCACCACTTTCCTTTAGTTGGAAAATTAAACCCACCAACAAACGATACACCATAATGAAAGCTGACACTTCGCAGATTAATGTTAGCCGCTCTGTTCTTCTGAAAGTCTGCTTTTGAGTCTGTCGTTGAAATGGCACAGTGGAAAGTCGAGGGGTTGTGGGCACAGAGGAAGATGGTCATAAATAACCGGCTTACATGTTTATTTATGGGTGACATTTTTATTTTCAGCAGAAGCTTTCTTTATTCAACCATGACCACCTACCAACTACCTGATCTTAAAGTGTTAGTTTCATCACAAATACACCTCTCACTTTCCCCTGGTGGCATCACGTTGTATGTGCTGAGGCTCTCAGACATCCACCTCTGAGATTTCATCCGCTGTCTAAATATAATGGAGGTGAATAAAAATGAGTTTGTCCTGCTCACAGCTTAGACAAATGTCTAAATGTCTTTCTCCTTTCCATTTCTCGGTCCGTCTCTCACTCACTGAGGAGGACGAGGCGCAACAGTAAAAACAGGAGTCTAGATTAGATTAGATAGATTCACTGCATCTCACTGAAGACAAAAAATACCCCTAACGACGAGAAATGAACTCAAAAATATCCCTTGGTGCCCACAGGAAAGGTTTTCTGTCTGACGTCATCTGTAAAATGTGTTTCTGAGAAAAGTCTAGTCATGTTTATCATGAGAGAGCGGATCACATTTACCTGTACAGTACAGGTCGGGTGTTATTACGCGACATTTCTCGTTAAAACTGAGGCATAAAGGACTTCGAGATAGCATGAACATATCTTCTGGTAACCGGTGCAGTCATACTCTCTGTGTACTCACATGTGAAGTACAGCAGTGACAAACTGAAGCCTTCAGTGGCTGAAAGCAGAATAATGAAAGCAACAATGACAGTGGAAAACTCCACTCAATGTAAAAAGTCTGTGTGTGTGTGTGACATCAGAGAGGTCACTGAGAGGAAACACACCTGAGAAGTGATCAGTAAACAACCAAACACTCACACACAGACTCACAGAAACAGACTCAGAAGAGTTGGACGTCACAGCGGAAGCCGCAGACCTTCCACAACAACGTTTCCATCTTTAAGTGTGCGCTGTGATCACCAGCGAGGAGGGTTAGGGTCTTTCCTCTCACTGACCTCTGTGATCACACACTCACGAAGCTAATGAACGACAACAGTTTTAGATTTGTAGTTAGACTTGTTGCTACAGTGGATGAATCCAGCAGGTTTGATGCCAATGATTCACTTCAGTAAGTAAAGGAAATGAAAAATTGAAGCCCACTTACTTCCTTTCACAATAAATGACTGAGATTTGATCTGCTGATATTAAAGGTCAGAGGGAGAAAGCAGTTCAAGTGAAAAGGTTGACTGTCGACGAATATCAGATGATATTACACACAGGAAACTCTATGAACTTCTATCTATAATCTCCAAAAATTAACCCTAATCAAACCTTAACTGAGGCTTCTCCTGATCACCTGCACAGAAATAAACAGAGACATACTCACTGTTTTCTTACTCACGTTGTTAGAAATACATCTTGCAAAAGTCCTTATTGTTGTCCATAGACACGAAGAAGAGAAGTACACTGGATGTTTACTGTGCAAACGTTATCCCTCAAGGAGTATATGATAGGATTCAATGACATGTTTTGCTTTAAAGAGTTTTTTAAGGATTGTAAAGACCTGTTAATAGTAAGAATAGAGTAGTTATGATTACACAGCTTTGAAAGATGCATGAAAGCTGCTCGGTCGATGTTTTCATTCATTAAATATTTCATTTCTGTATATATTCTCTTGAATAGACGTTATAATGTGTCAGGGTGTCTCACTTGTTCCTGTTTTCATCATCTGTTTATTTGCTCTTTTCTTTTATGTGGATTTGTGACACATTCAACACAAATACGTGTCAATTATTCATCAGATAGATCAGAGACGCTTCGACAGGAAGACAGCTGACTCACACCTGTGCACGAAGACTGGGTGAAGTGTTAAGATCAGTGTGTAAAACTCTCTTAACGGAGGTCCAGAGGGACAGAAAACTTTAGTGTTATCATAAAATGTGATGATGAGCAAGACTCTTTAGTGAGAAAGATGAAATCACCGGCATGAGTGTTTAAATAATTGACTCTGTTCGGAGAAAAATGACTTTCAATTGGGACGAACTTCTTTCTTAGCTTCTGTGTTCAGAGCCTACAAAGACTACACTCTGGAAAGTTATCTAACCAAATGTCAAAGTCGTGATGTTGCCGATCTTTGCACACAGCTGACTCTTGGGTGAAGTGCTGACCAGCTTTCTTTTGCTATCTAACAAGATAAAGCAGAGAAAGTTTCATCCTGTTTACAATCTGTGTGCTCAGATAGGCAGGACAAGTTTATTCTGCACAGTGTAACACGGTTCACACACGAAGGACGAAGGCAGTTCATTATTTTTGTCACATAAAGCAACAAATAGGAAATATAATACGAAACACTGAAACAGGAAGGACAGAAATGGTTTAAAGAAAATAGATAAGAGCAAAGAAAGGTTACAGGCAAAGGTTCAATTAAAAGCCGAAGAGAACGTTATTGTTTTCAAAATGGATTTAAAGGCACTCAAAGTCGGAGAAAGCCATAAATCTTCTGGAGGTTAGTTCCAGCTCTGTGACACACGATGACTAACTGCTGCTCCTCTGTGTTCATGTGTGGTCATGTTGGCATTTTAGGTTTCTGCAAACCACAGCTAAGGTCAAAGTTGTTGATGTCATATGTATCATCAACATTTTCTGTGATAGTTCATATCAAGTTCACATACGTGCTGGTTTTCATGTCAGGAGGTGAAGGGGATGATGGCCAACACAGAGACCACTGCTCAAGACAGCTGTTGCACATTTCTAGGTGTGAAACTGCTGGATGTTTTCAGCCGGACGTGTTCATGATGACCAGAACAGGTATTTTTAGCCAAAACATGATCTTTATCTTTAACCCTAACCATGCTGCGAGCACAGCGTTGTCACAACATAAAACTGAATACTGAACCTAAAGAAATATCGATGGTTTCCAGAAATATACACTGCCAACATTTATTCTGGTGATTGATTAGGTCACAGAATAATATGATTTGTGAAGGAAAGAGAGATTTACAGAAAGGCAGCGGTACTTTATGAGTATTAGTACTCTGACATGGAAGAACGAGCAGCGACGAAGGCCGACTGTTGTGTTGCTGCGTCTTGGGCAGAAAGCTGCACTTAAACACACCGCTAAGACAGCCGACAGCTAACTAGCTCGTATGTTCTGCGCCTGCACGTGAGGAGAGACCTCTCCGTACCACCAGGTGGACTTTGCAATCGATTTTATGTGGACATTTAAGGTTTTAGCTCTCAGATTCCTGACTTGGTTTTTAGTCAGATGAGCATTGAGTCTCTTTCTTTCTGTATTTAGCTGAAGAACGTCCAGGAGCATCTAGTTATTGATGCATTCATAGATTATAGCTGGGCTATCGACACCAGGGACCTAACTCACATTAAACTGATGAATCTGACTGAGAGTCATTTAGCAAATAAGCACAATTTCCCAAACATTAGATTATTGCTTTAAGACATCTGATCTCATAAAGTATTAAGCACGCGCTCACACACACACGCTAGTTATGGGCTGTTGACTGCAATTTGTTTGATGTTCTCGGCATCATAAATGATCTTCCTCTTTTTTCGAGTTAATAATAAATCAAGGACCCAAAATTCAAGCACATTTCATCGTTAAACACAAGTGTGCTTACATACACAGACACACAGACACACACACACACACACACACACACACACAAAACCACACCATTTCAGCAGAAACTTGACACAGTTAAGTCGACTGCAGGCAGCTCCTGTGTGCAGTCCGCTGCTCACTTCTTCATTTTGCGTCTGAGGTTGCACACACACCAGGTGCAGCCCGCAGCCTCTGTGAGGCTACAGGTCTGAAACTAGAGTTGCACCATATCGAACAGCAACCCCTAACTGCACTTCAGTAGCACAAGCCACATCTGATAAGGAGAGTCGGGCTTTGACTGTAAAAGAAGGGAGATCCTGACACGTCTGGATGCAAAGCTGCAGTCAGCTTATCTACGTTTGAGTCGGTTCTCAATCCAGAGTAAATCAGGCCCTGATGTTACACGTGTTCATACAGGTAAAGACTCTTAAACTGTGTGTACGGCTGTGAAGGAAACATCAGGTATCAGAAATTAACAGAAACAGACATTTATATTTA